>NW_027182853.1:760000-807500 GCF_041146395.1 Eulemur rufifrons | reverse complement strand
TCCTATCCTTTTACCCTAAAACTAACCCCTAAACCTAAACCCTACACCTTACCCTAACTCTAACCCCAATCCTAATTCTAACCATACCCCTTCATAAAACACTAACTCCTAACCGCTAACCCTAACACTAACCAAAAACCCTAATCACTAATCCCTAACCCTAACGCTTAACCTTTACCCTAACCGTTAACCCTCACCCTAAATCTTAACACTGACCCTAACCTTAACCTTTAACTCTAAGCCTAACCATTAACCCTACAGTAAGGAAGACCCTTAATGCTAATGGGATCCCTTATCCCTAACCCTAACACTACAGCTAAAAATAACCCTAACCTTTGATTCTTAAACCTAACCCCTAACACTTACTTTAACCCCAAACCCTAACCCTAATCCTAAGCATTAAACCTAACTCTATCTCTTAACCCTAACGCTAGCCCTTACCCTAACGCCTAGATCTAACCCTAAATCTAACCTACCGCCTAATCCTAACCTTAAGCCCTAATGCTAACTCTAACCCTGAACCCTAAACCTACCCGTAACCCTTAACACTAACCCTATCCGTGAACCTTAACCCTGACCCTAACCATTACCCGCACGCAAGCATTTAAACCTGACCCTAACCCTAATCCTTAATGCTAACCCTAACACTAAACCCTAACCCTAAGCCCAACACTTATCCCTAATCCTATCCCTTAACCCTAACCC
Organism: Eulemur rufifrons; assembly: GCF_041146395.1. Lineage (NCBI taxonomy): Eukaryota > Metazoa > Chordata > Mammalia > Primates > Lemuridae > Eulemur > Eulemur rufifrons. The sequence continues at coordinate 806,795 of NW_027182853.1, read as the reverse complement.
TAACCCTAATGCTACCCCCTAAACGTAACCCTAACCGTGACCAGTAAACCTAACCCTAACCTCTAACACAAACCATAGCACATGACTCTAACCCTAAAACTAACCCTAACCCTAACCCTAAACCCTAACTCTTAACCTTAACCCTAAGCGTTAACTCTCACGCTAACCTTTAATCCTAACCCTAATCCTAATCTTCAACCCTAATCCTAACACTTAACCCTAACCCTGTACCAAACCCTAACCCCTCATCTTAACCCTAACCGTAAACCTCAACCCTGAACCAAAGTGTAACCGTTAAACCTAAGAGTAACCTTTAACCCTAACCCTAATCCCTAACCCTAAGCCCTCACCCTAACACTAAACTTCATCCTTAACCCTAACCAGAATCCTACCCCTAAATCTAATTCTCAGACTTCTTGCTTTCTTAGAGTTTAGAAAGCCTGCAATCCTCCCATGCCATGCGTGAAAGGAGGCTCTACCACTGTGTCCTGCATGAAACCCACGGGCCCATACCCAGAGTATGATAGAGTGGGTTCCCGGGTACAATCCCAGCCCCCTAAACTCCCCCCGCCCGCCTAATGCAGACAGGGCCCGTGCGCTAAGCATAAACAATACCTTTAACAGATAACCCTAACCCTGAACATAACACCCAACCCTGTTCCTATTTCTCCCCTTAACACGTAAACCTCACCGTGCGCCTAACTTTAACCTCTCATCATAACGTTAATGCATAACCCATTTCCTGAGAACAACCCCTATCCCATAATTCTAACCCTATCTCCTAGTCATCACTGTGACACCTAATCCCTAACCCTAATTCTAAACCGCTAACCCTAACCGTAACCCTACCTACAACCCTAACACTGACAGTAACCCTTACTTCTAACCCCAACGCTATGCCTAACAAAAACCCTAACCCTTGACCCTAACCCTTCACCCTAACCCCTAAACCTTACCCTAACCCTTAACCCTAATCCTAATCCTAACCATTAAACCTAACCCTAGCTCTTAAAGCTAACCCTAAACCTTACCCTCATGACTAGACCTAACCCTGACACTAACTTAACACCTAACCCTAACCAGAACCCCTAAAGCTAACCCTGTACCCTATCCCTAACCCTAGCAGTGAACTTTAACCCTAAACCTAAGCCCAACCCGTAACCCTAATCCTATCCTTTTACCCTAAAACTAACCCCTAAACCTAACCCCTATACCTCACCCTAACTCTAACCCCAGTCCTAATTCTAACCATACCCCTTCATAAAACACTAACTCCTAACCGCTAACCCTAACACTAACCAAAAACCCTAATCACTAATCCCTAACCCTAACGCTTAACCTTTACCCTAACCGTTAACCCTCACCCTAAATCTTAACACTGACCCTAACCTTAACCTTTAACTCTAAGCCTAACCCTTAACCCTACAGTAAGGAAGACCCTTAATGCTAATGGGATCCCTTATCCCTAACCCTAACACTACAGCTAAAAATAACCCTAACCTTTGATCCTTAAACCTAACCCCTAACACTTACTTTAACCCCAAACCCTAACCCTAATCTAAGCATTAAACCTAACCCTATCTCTTAACCCTAATGCTAGCCCTTACCCTAACGCCTAGATCTAACCCTAAATCTAACCTACCGCCTAATCCTAACCTTAAGCCCTAATGCTAACTCTAACCCTGAACCCTAAACCTACCCGTAACCCTTAACACTAACCCTATCCCTATCCCCCTTACCCTAACTCTGTTAACCCTAACCCTCAACCCTGACCCTAACCTTAAACCTTAATCCTAACCATTCGTGAGATGAGCCTCTGCCTTTGTCCTGCGTGACAGTTCAGGCCCAACACCCAGGGTACGATGAAGTGGGGACACAGCCTTGCTCCACACCCACAGTGCCCCGTACGTTAGACAGGGCCCGTGCCCTAACACACACCGTTAAACGTAAGCCCTAACCCTATCACTAAACCAAACCCTTCGTAAGCCCTGAATGGAACTCTTAACAGTAACCCTAATCCCTGACCCTTACTCTTGCCTCTCACCCTAAACCTAAACCAAGCCACTAAACATAATCCTAATTTCTAACCCTAACAGTAATCCTAACCCTAATTCTAACCTAAAACTCTAACCCCTAAATCTAATCCTAGTCCCTAACACCTAACCTTACCCTAAACCGAATTCCAATTCTCAGACTTTTTCAATTCAAAAACTTAAAAAAGCCTAGAATCCACCAATGCCGTGTCTGAGATGAGCGTCCGCCCCTATGTCCTGCATGACAGGCAGGCGCCAATGCCCAGGGTACTATGGAGTGGAGTCCTGGGGTCTGTAGGCTTGCTAAACTCCAGTTTGGAAGAATTGCTATAGTCATATATAGGGATGCTTACATTTACTTATAGAAAGCAACTATTGGTGTGTGATTTGTAGGCTTGCCTTACTCTAGTTTGGATGAAGAAGCTGAATCATATATAGGAATATTAGCTTTGAGTTAGAGGAAGCATCTATGGGGGGTGTTTTTTTGGCTTGTTAAACTCTGGTTTGGAAGAAGTTCGAGAGTCTTATATAGGAACGATATCATTCATTCAGAGAAAGCAATTATAGGGAGTTGGTTTGTAGGCTTGCTAAGCTCTAGTTTGGAGGAAGGCGAGAGTCATATATAGAACGCTTACGTTCACATAAAGCGTCTACGGGGGGACGGATTCTAGGCTTCCTAAACTCTAGCTTGGAAAAAGAGGACAGTTATGTATAGGAACTCTCGGCGGGGGATTTGTAGCATTGCTAAAATCTTAGATTGGAAAAGTTGCGAGAGTCATACATAGGAATGTTAACATTCACTCAATGAAAGCAACTATAAGGGGTGCTTTCCAGGCTGGCTACACTCTAATTTGGAAAAAGTGCGACAGTCATATATAGGAAGGCTTATATTCACTCAGACAAAGCAATTATGTGTAGGTGTATAGTAGGCATGCTAACTCTAGTTTGGAAAATTTCGAGAGCCATGTATAGGAAAGCTTACAGTAACTTAGAGAAAGCAACGAACAGGGGTGGAGTGTAGACTTGCTAAACTCTAGTTTGGAGGAAGTGCCATAGTCATATATAGGAACGCTTAAATTCATTCAGAGAAAACAGCTGTCGGGGATTTGTTTGTAGACTTATTCAACTCTAGTTTGGAAGAAGTGCGAGAGACATATATAGGAATGTTTACATTGACTCAAAGAAAGCAACTATGGGGGAGTGTTATTTTGGCATGCCAGATGCTAGTTAGGAAGAAGTACAAGACTCATATATAGGAACGCTTACATTCACACAGCGAGAGCAACTACGGAGTAGTGTCAGGTAGACATGTTAAAGTCTAGCTTGGGAGAAGTTCCAGAGTCCTATATAGGAAAGGTAACAGCCACTTTGAAAAAGCAAGTCTTGGCGGGTGGTTTGTAGGCCTGCAAAACCTTGTTTTGGTTGAAGTGTGAGAATCATATATGAGAACGCTTACATTCACTCAGAGAAAGCAACGATGGGGTTGTTTGTAGGCTTACTAAACTGCAGTTTGGAAGAAGCACGAGAATCACATATAGGAGCACATACATTTTGACGCACTGAAAGTAACTATGGGGTGGTGTTTTATAGGCATGCTAAACTCTAGTTTGGATGAAGTTTGAGAATCACATATAAGAAAGCTTAGAGTCACTTAGAGAAAGCAAATCTCTGGGTGTGGAATGTAGGCCTGCTAAACTCTATTTTGGTTTAAGAGTGAGAGTCATATATGGGAAGGCTTACATTCCCTCAGAGAAAGCAACGACGGCGTGGTGGTTTGTAGGCATACTAAACTCTAGTTTGGAAGAAGTAGGAGAATGATATATGGGAACGCTTACATTCGCGTAGAGAAAGCAATTATGGGGTGGCGTTTTTGTAGCCATGCTAATCTCTAGTTTGGAAGAAGTTAAGGAGTAATATATAGGAAAGGGTACAGTCATAGAAACCAACTCTCGGGGGATGTTCTGTACACCTGCAAAACTCCAGTTTGGAAGAAGGGGGAGAGTCATATTGGGGACCGCGTGCATTCACTCAGAGAAATCAACGATGGGATTGTGATTTGTAGGCATAGTCAACTCTAGTTTGGAAGAAGTACGAGAATCGTATATAGGAAAGCTTACCTTCACGCAGAGAAAGCAACTATGGAGTGATGTTTGTATGCCTACTAAAATATAGTTTGGAGGAAGTTCGAGAGCCATATCTGGGAAGCTTACAGTCACTTAGAGAAAGCAACTCTCGGGGGTGTTTCGTAGGCCTGCTAAACTCTATTTTCAATGAAGTGTTAGAATAATATATGGGAACTCAGTGAAAGCAACGTTGTGGTTGTGGTTCCTAGGCATAATAACCTGTAATTTGGAAGAAGCAAGAGAATCACATGTAGAACCGCTTACATTCCGGCACCGAATGCAACTATGGGGTGGTGTTTTGTAGGGTGCAAAACTCTAGTTTGGACGAAGTTTGAGAGTCATATATAGGAAAGTTTAAAGTCACGTAGAGAAAGCAACTCTCTGGGTGTGGAATGTAGAGTTATTTTGGTTGAAATAGTTATTTTGGTTGAAGTGTGAGAGTCATATATGGGAACGCTTACATTCACTCAGAGAAAACAACGTTTGGGTGGTGGTTTGTAGGGCATACTAAACTGTAGTTTGGAAGAAGTACGAGAGTCCTATATAGGAACACTTACATTCACACAGAGAAAGCACTTATGGCATCAGGTTTTGTAGGCATGCTAAACTGCAGTTTGGAAGAAGTTGGAGAACCTTATACAGGAAAGATTACCGTCACCTAGGGAAAGCAACTCTCGGGAGATTTTTTTTGTACACATGCTAAACTCTAATTTGGATGAAGTGTGAGAGTCAAACATGGGACCGCTTACATTCCTTCAGAGAAACAACACTGGGGTGGTTTTTGTAGGCATACTAAATAGTTTGGAAGAAGTACGAGAATGATATTTGGGAAGGCTTACATTCACACAGAGAAAGCAACTACGGGGTGGTGTTTTGTAAGCATGCTATAGTTTGGAAGAAGTTCTAAACCTGAACAGTCACTTAGAGAAAGCAACTCTTGGTGGGTGATTTTTAGGTCTGCTAAATTGTATTTTGAAAGAAGTACCAGAGTCATATATACTAATGCTTACATTCATGCAAAGAAAAAACCATGGGGTGATGTTTTGTGGGCATGTTAACCTGTAGTTTGGAAGAAGTTGGAGAGTCTTATTTAGGAAAGCTTACAGTCACCTAGAGAAAGTAACTCTCGGGAGAGCCTTTCTAGGCCTGCTAAACTCTACTTTGCATCAATTGTGAGAGTCAAACATGGGAATGCTTTCATTCATTCAGAGAACGCAACGTTTGGGTGGTGGTTTGTAGGCATTCTAAACTGTATTTTGGAGGAAGTACGAGAGTCATGTATATGAACGCTTACATTCAGGCAGAGAAAGCAACTCTGGGGTCGTATTTTGTTGGCATGCTAAACTGTGGTTTGGAAGAAGTTCGAGAGTCTTATATAGGAAAGATTACAGTGACACAGAGAAAACAACTCTTGGAAGTTTATTGGTAGGCCTGCTAAACTCTAACTTGGATGAAATGTGAGAACACTTGCATTCATTCACTCAGAGAAAGAAACATGGTGATGGTTTGAAGGCATAATAACTGTAGTTGGGAAGAAGTAGGAGGGTCATATATATGAACCGTTACATTCACGCAGAGAACGCAACTGTGGGGTGACGATGTATGCATGTTAATCTGTAGTTTGGAGGAAGTGCGAGAGTCATATCTGGGGAAAATTACAGTCACTTAGGGAAAGGAACCATCCTGGGTTGGTTTGTAGATCTGCTAAATTCTATTTTGGAAACAGAGTGTGAGTCATATATGGGAACGCTTATGTTCACTCATAGAAAGCAACCACTGCGTGGTGTTTTGTTGGCATGGTGTAGTTTGAAAGAAGTTGGAGATTCTTATATAGGAAAGTTTACACTCACCTAGAGAAAGCAACTCACGGGGTGTTGTTTGTAGGCCTGCTAAACTCTAATTTAGATGAAGTGAGAGAGGCATATATATGAACGCTTATATTGATGCAGAGAAAGCAACTATGGGGTGGTGTTTTGTAGGCATGCTAAAATATAGTTTGGAAGAAGTTCGAAAACAGACAGTCACTTAGAGAAAGCCACTCTCGGCGGTTGATTTTTCGGTGTGCTAAATTGTATTTTGAAAGAAGTACCAGAGTCATATATACAAACGCTTACATTCATGCAGAGAAAGCAACTCTGGGGTGGTGTTTTCTAGGCATGCTAAACTCTAGTTTGGACGAAGTTTGAGAATCACATATAAGAAAGCTTAGAGTCGCTTAAAGCAAATATCTGGGTGTGGAATGTAGGCGTGCTAAACTCTATTTTGGTTTCGGAGTGAGAGTCATATATGGGAAGGCTTACATTCCCTCAGAGAAAGCAACGATGGTGTGGTGGTTTGTAGGCATACTGAACTCTAGTTTGGAAGATGTAGGAGAATGATATATGGGAACGCTTACATTCATGCAGAGAAAGCAATTATGGGGTGGTTTCTTTGTACCCATGCTAACCTCTAGTTTAGAAGAAGTTACATAGGAAAGCGTACACTCATTTATAGAAACCAACTTTCGGTGGATGGACGGTAGGCCTGCAAAACTCTACTTTGGAAGAAGGGGGAGAGTCATATTGGGGCCACGTACATTGACTCAGAGAAATCAACGATGGGGTTGTGGTTTGTAGGCATACTAAACTCTAGTTTGGAAGAAGGACGAGAATCATATATAGGAATGCTTACATTCATGCAGAGAAAGCAACTATGGAGTGATGTTTGTATGCCTACTAAACGATAGTTTGGAGGATGTTCGAGAGTCATATCTGGAAAGCTTACAGTCATTTACAGAAAGCAACTCTCTGGGGGTGGTTCGTAGGCCTGCTAAACTCTATTTTCAATGAAGTGTTCGAATCATATACAGGAACGCTTACATTCACTCAGAGAAAGCAACGTTGGGGTGGCCGTTTTTGAGCATACTAAACTCTACTTTGGAAGAGGTACGAGAGACAAATACTAACGCTTACATTAACACAGAGAAAGCAAATACGGGGTGCTGTAGTGCAGGCATGCTAAACTATAGATTGGAAGAAGTTCGAAAGCTGACAGTCACTTAGAGAAAGCAACTCTTGGCGGGTGATTTTTAGGTCTGCTAAATTGTATTTTGAAAGACGTACCAGAGTCATATACAAACGCTTACATTCACGCAGAGAAAGAAACTATGGGGTGATGTGTTGTGGGGATGCTAAACTGCAGTTTGGAAGGTGTTCGAGAGTGTTATATAGGATAGCTTACAGTCACCTAGAGAAAGCAACACTCGGGACAGCTTTACAAGCCTCTAAACACTAATTAGCAGCAATTGTGAGAGTCAAACATGGGAACGCTTACATTCACTCAGAGAACGCAACGTTTGGGTGGCTGGTTTTTAAGCATTCTAAACTGTATTTTGGAGGAAGTAGGAGAGTCATATATACGAATGCTTACATTCACGCAGAGAAAGCAACTCTGTGGTCGTATTTTGTTGGCATGCCAAACTGTGGTTTGGAAGAAGTTCGAGAGCCTTATATAGGAAAGATTACAGTGACACAGAGAAAACAACTCTCTGTAGTTTCTTGGTAGGTCTGCTAAACTGTGATTTGGATGAAGTGTGAGAACGCTTGCATTCACTCAGAGAAAGAACTTTGTCGTGGTGGTTTGTAGGAATAACAACTGTAGTTCGAAGAAGTAGGAGAGTCATATATGAACGGTTACATTCACGCAGAGAAAGCAACTGTGGGGTGGCGTATGTAATCATCATAATCTGTAGTTTGGAGGAAGTTCGAGAGTCATATCTGGGGAAAATTAGAGTCACATAGAGAAAGGAACAATCGGGGGCTGGTGTGTAGGTCTGCTAAATTCTATTTTGGAAGAAGAGTGAGAGTCATATATGGGAACGCTTATGTTGACTCAGAGAAATCAACGATGGGACGCTGTATTGTTGGCATGCTAAACTGTAGTTTGGAAGAAGTTCGAGAGTCTTATATAGGAAAGTTTACAGTCACCTAGAGAAAGCAACTCACAGGAGGTGGTTTGTAAGCCGCTAAACTCTAATTTGGATGAAGTGAAAGAGGCATACATGGATACGCTTCATTCACTCAGAGAAAGGTAAATTGGGGTGCCGGTTTGTAGGTATACTAACTCCAGTTTGGAAGAAGTACTAGAGTCATATATATGAACACTTATATGGACGCAGAGAAAGCAACTATGGGGTGGTGTTTTGTAGGCCTGCTAAAATATAGTTTGGAAGAAGTTCGAAAGCAGACAGTCAGAGAAAGCAACTCTCGGCGGTTCATTTTTCGGTCTGCTGAATTGTATTTTGAAAGAAATACCAGAGTCATATATTCAAACGCTTACATTCATGCAGAGAAAGCAACTCTGGGGTGGTGTTTTCTAGGCATGCTAAACTCTAGTTTGGACGAAGTTTGGAATCACATATAAGAAAGCTTAGAGTCGCTTAAAGCAAATCTCTGGGTTTGGAATGTAGGCGTGCTAAACTCTATTTTGGTTTCGGAGTGAGAGTCATATATGGGAAGGCTTACATTCCCTCAGAGAAAGCAACGATGGTGTGGTGGTTTGTAGGCATACTGAACTCTAGTTTGGAAGAAGTAGGAGAATGATATATGGGAACGCTTACATTCATGCAGAGAAAGCAATTATGGGGTGGCTTTTTTGTAGCCATGCTAATCTCTATTTTGCAAGAAGTTAAAGAGAAATATATAGGAAAGCGTACCGTCATTTAGAGAAACCAACTTTCGGGGGATGGTTTGTAGGCCTGCAAAACTCTACTTTGGAAGAAGGGGGAGAATCATATAGGGGGCTGGGTACATTCACTCGGAGAAATCAACGATGGGGTTGTGGTTTGTAGGCATACTAAACTCTAGTTTGGAAGAAGGACGAGAATCATATATAGGAACGCTTACATTCATGCAGAGAAAGCAACTATGGAGTGATGTTTGTATGCCTACTAAACGATAGATTGGAGGATGTTCGAGAGTCATATCTGGAAAGCTTACAGTCATTTACAGAAAGCAACTCTCTGGGGGTGGTTCGTAGGCCTGCTAAACTCTATTTTCAATGAAGTGTTCGAATCATATACAGGAACGCTTACATTCACTCAGAGAAAGCAACGTTGGGGTGGCCGTTTTTGAGCATACTAAACTCTACTTTGGAAGAGGTACGAGAGACAAATACTAACGCTTACATTAACACAGAGAAAGCAAATACGGGGTGCTGTAGTGCAGGCATGCTAAACTATAGATTAGAAGAAGTTCGAAAGCTGACAGTCACTTAGAGAAAGCAACTCTTGGCGGGTGATTTTTAGGTCTGCTAAATTGTATTTTGAAAGACGTACCAGAGTCATATACAAACGCTTACATTCACGCAGAGAAAGAAACTATGGGGTGATGTGTTGTGGGGATGCTAAACTGCAGTTTGGAAGGTGTTCGAGAGTGTTATATAGGATAGCTTACAGTCACCTAGAGAAAGCAACACTCGGGACAGCTTTACAAGCCTCTAAACACTAATTAGCAGCAATTGTGAGAGTCAAACATGGGAACGCTTACATTCACTCAGAGAACGCAACGTTTGGGTGGCTGGTTTTTAAGCATTCTAAACTGTATTTTGGAGGAAGTAGGAGAGTCATATATACGAATGCTTACATTCACGCAGAGAAAGCAACTCTGTGGTCATATTTTGTTGGCATGCCAAACTGTGGTTTGGAAGAAGTTCGAGAGCCTTATATAGGAAAGATTACAGTGACACAGAGAAAACAACTCTCTGTAGTTTCTTGGTAGGTCTGCTAAACTGTGATTTGGATGAAGTGTGAGAACGCTTACATTCACTCAGAAAGAACTTTGTCGTGGTGGTTTGTAGGAATAACAACTGTAGTTCGAAGAAGTAGGAGAGTCATATATGAACGGTTACATTCACGCAGAGAAAGCAACTGCGGGGTGGCGTAGGTAATCATCATAATCTGTAGTTTGGAGGAAGTTCGAGAGTCATATCTGGGGAAAATTAGAGTCACATAGAGAAAGGAACAATCGGGGGCTGGTGTGTAGGTCTGCTAAATTCTATTTTGGAAGAAGAGTGAGAGTCATATATGGGAACGCTTATGTTGACTCAGAGAAATCAACGATGGGACGCTGTATTGTTGGCATGCTAAACTGTAGTTTGGAAGAAGTTCGAGAGTCTTATATAGGAAAGTTTACAGTCACCTAGAGAAAGCAACTCACAGGAGGTGGTTTGTAAGCCGCTAAACTCTAATTTGGATGAAGTGAAAGAGGCATACATGGATACGCTTCATTCACTCAGAGAAAGGTAAATTGGGGTGCCGGTTTGTAGGTATACTAACTCCAGTTTGGAAGAAGTACTAGAGTCATATATATGAACACTTATATGGACGCAGAGAAAGCAACTATGGGGTGGTGTTTTGTAGGCCTGCTAAAATATAGTTTGGAAGAAGTTCGAAAGCAGACAGTCAGAGAAAGCAACTCTCGGCGGTTCATTTTTCGGTCTGCTGAATTGTATTTTGAAAGAAATACCAGAGTCATATATTCAAACGCTTACATTCATGCAGAGAAAGCAACTCTGGGGTGGTGTTTTCTAGGCATGCTAAACTCTAGTTTGGACGAAGTTTGGAATCACATATAAGAAAGCTTAGAGTCGCTTAAAGCAAATCTCTGGGTTTGGAATGTAGGCGTGCTAAACTCTATTTTGGTTTCGGAGTGAGAGTCATATATGGGAAGGCTTACATTCCCTCAGAGAAAGCAACGATGGTGTGGTGGTTTGTAGGCATACTGAACTCTAGTTTGGAAGAAGTAGGAGAATGATATATGGGAACGCTTACATTCATGCAGAGAAAGCAATTATGGGGTGGCTTTTTTGTAGCCATGCTAATCTCTATTTTGCAAGAAGTTAAAGAGAAATATATAGGAAAGCGTACCGTCATTTAGAGAAACCAACTTTCGGGGGATGGTTTGTAGGCCTGCAAAACTCTACTTTGGAAGAAGGGGGAGAATCATATAGGGGGCTGGGTACATTCACTCGGAGAAATCAACGATGGGGTTGTGGTTTGTAGGCATACTAAACTCTAGTTTGGAAGAAGGACGAGAATCATATATAGGAACGCTTACATTCATGCAGAGAAAGCAACTATGGAGTGATGTTTGTATGCCTACTAAACGATAGATTGGAGGATGTTCGAGAGTCATATCTGGAAAGCTTACAGTCATTTACAGAAAGCAACTCTCTGGGGGTGGTTCGTAGGCCTGCTAAACTCTATTTTCAATGAAGTGTTCGAATCATATACAGGAACGCTTACATTCACTCAGAGAAAGCAACGTTGGGGTGGCCGTTTTTGAGCATACTAAACTCTACTTTGGAAGAGGTACGAGAGACAAATACTAACGCTTACATTAACACAGAGAAAGCAAATACGGGGTGCTGTAGTGCAGGCATGCTAAACTATAGATTAGAAGAAGTTCGAAAGCTGACAGTCACTTAGAGAAAGCAACTCTTGGCGGGTGATTTTTAGGTCTGCTAAATTGTATTTTGAAAGACGTACCAGAGTCATATACAAACGCTTACATTCACGCAGAGAAAGAAACTATGGGGTGATGTGTTGTGGGGATGCTAAACTGCAGTTTGGAAGGTGTTCGAGAGTGTTATATAGGATAGCTTACAGTCACCTAGAGAAAGCAACACTCGGGACAGCTTTACAAGCCTCTAAACACTAATTAGCAGCAATTGTGAGAGTCAAACATGGGAACGCTTACATTCACTCAGAGAACGCAACGTTTGGGTGGCTGGTTTTTAAGCATTCTAAACTGTATTTTGGAGGAAGTAGGAGAGTCATATATACGAATGCTTACATTCACGCAGAGAAAGCAACTCTGTGGTCGTATTTTGTTGGCATGCTAAACTGTGGTTTGGAAGAAGTTCGAGAGCCTTGTATAGGAAAGATTACAGTGACACAGAGAAAACAACTCTCTGTAGTTTCTTGGTAGGTCTGCTAAACTGTGATTTGGATGAAGTGTGAGAACGCTTGCATTCACTCAGAGAAAGAACTTTGTCGTGGTGGTTTGTAGGAATAACAACTGTAGTTCGAGGAAGTAGGAGAGTCATATATGAACGGTTACATTCACGCAGAGAAAGCAACTGTGGGGTGGCGTAGGTAATCATCATAATCTGTAGTTTGGAGGAAGTTCGAGAGTCATATCTGGGGAAAATTAGAGTCACATAGAGAAAGGAACAATCGGGGGCTGGTGTGTAGGTCTGCTAAATTCTATTTTGGAAGAAGAGTGAGAGTCATATATGGGAACGCTTATGTTGACTCAGAGAAATCAACGATGGGACGCTGTATTGTTGGCATGCTAAACTGTAGTTTGGAAGAAGTTCGAGAGTCTTATATAGGAAAGTTTACAGTCACCTAGAGAAAGCAACTCACAGGAGGTGGTTTGTAAGCCGCTAAACTCTAATTTGGATGAAGTGAAAGAGGCATACATGGATACGCTTCATTCACTCAGAGAAAGGTAAATTGGGGTGCCGGTTTGTAGGTATACTAACTCCAGTTTGGAAGAAGTACTAGAGTCATATATATGAACGCTTATATGGACGCAGAGAAAGCAACTATGGGGTGGTGTTTTGTAGGCCTGCTAAAATATAGTTTGGAAGAAGTTCGAAAGCAGACAGTCACTTAGAGAAAGCAACTCTCGGCGGTTCATTTTTCGGTCTGCTGAATTGTATTTTGAAAGAAATACCAGAGTCATATATTCAAACGCTTACATTCATGCAGAGAAAGCAACTCTGGGGTGGTGTTTTCTAGGCATGCTAAACTCTAGTTTGGACGAAGTTTGAGAATCACATATAAGAAAGCTTAGAGTCGCTTAAAGCAAATCTCTGGGTGTGGAATGTAGGCGTGCTAAACTCTATTTTGGTTTCGGAGTGAGAGTCATATATGGGAAGGCTTACATTCCCTCAGAGAAAGCAACGATGGTGTGGTGGTTTGTAGGCATACTGAACTCTAGTTTGGAAGTAGGAGAATGATATATGGGAACGCTTACATTCATGCAGAGAAAGCAATTATGGGGTGGCTTTTTTGTAGCCATGCTAATCTCTATTTTGCAAGAAGTTAAAGAGTAATATATAGGAAAGCGTACCGTCATTTATAGAAACCAACTTTCGGGGGATGGTTTGTAGGCCTGCAAAACTCTACTTTGGAAGAAGGGGGAGAGTCATATGGGGGACTGGGTACATTCACTCGGAGAAATCAACGATGGGGTTGTGGTTTGTAGGCATACTAAACTCTAGTTTGGAGGAAGGACGAGAATCATATATAGGAACGCTTACATTCATGCAGAGAAAGCAACTATGGAGTGATGTTTGTATGCCTACTAAACGATAGATTGGAGGATGTTCGAGAGTCATATCTGGAAAGCTTACAGTCATTTACAGAAAGCAACTCTCTGGGGATGGTTCGTAGGCCTGCTAAACTCTATTTTCAATGAAGTGTTCGAATCATATACAGGAACGCTTACATTCACTCAGAGAAAGCAACGTTGGGGTGGCCGTTTTTGAGCATACTAAACTCTACTTTGGAAGAGGTACGAGAGACAAATACTAACGCTTACATTAACACAGAGAAAGCAAATACGGGGTGCTGTAGTGCAGGCATGCTAAACTATAGATTGGAAGAAGTTCGAAAGCTGACAGTCACTTAGAGAAAGCAACTCTTGGCGGGTGATTTTTAGGTCTGCTAAATTGTATTTTGAAAGACGTACCAGAGTCATATACAAACGCTTACATTCATGCAGAGAAAGAAACTATGGGGTGATGTGTTGTTGGCATGCTAAACTGCAGTTTGAAAGGAGTTCGAGAGTGTTATATAGGATAGCTTACAGTCACCTAGAGAAAGCAACACTCGGGACAGCTTTACAAGCCTCTAAACACTAATTAGCAGCAATTGTGAGAGTCAAACCTGGGAACGCTTACATTCACGGGGAGAACACAACGTTTGGGGGGTGGTTTGTAGGCATAATAACTGTAGTTCGGAAGAAGTAGGAGAGTCATATATATGAACGGTTACATTCACGCAGAGAAAGAAACTGTTGGGTGGTGTATGTACGCATGTTAATCTATACTTTGGAGGAAGTTCGAGCGTCATATCTGGGGAAAATTGCAGTCACTTAGAGAAAGCAACAATCGGGGGCCGTTTTGTAGATCTGCTAAATTCTGTTTTGGAAGAAGAGTGAAATTCATATGTGGGAACGCTTATGTTCACTCAGAGAAATCAACGATGGGGCAGTGTTTCGTTGGGATGCTAAAGTGTAGTTTGGAAGAAGTTCGCGAGTCTTATATAAGAAAGCTTACAGTCACCTAGAGAAAGTAAGTCTCGGCAGATTGTTTCTAAGCGTGCTAAACTCTAATTTGCATCAATTGTGAGAGTCAAACATGGGAACGCTTACATTCACTCAGAGAACGCAACGTTTGGGTGGTGGTTTGTAAGCATTCTAAACTGTATTTTGGAGGAAGTAGGAGAGTCATATATACGAATGCTTACATTCACGCAGAGAAAGCAACTCTGTGATCGTATTTTGTTGGCATGCTAAACTGTGGTTTGGAAGAAGTTCGAGAGCCTTATATAGGAAAGATTACAGTGACACAGAGAAAACAACTCTCTGTAGTTTGTTGGTAGGTCTACTAAAGTGTAATTTGGATGATGTGTGAGAACGCTTGCATTCACTCAGAGAAAGAACTTTGTCGTGGTGGTTTGTAGGAATAACAACTGTAGTTCGAAAAAGTAGGAGAGTCATATATGAACGGTTACATTCACGCAGAGAAAGCAACTGTGGGGTGGCGTATGTAATCATCATAATCTGTAGTTTGGAGGAAGTTCGAGAGTCATATCTGGGGAAAATTAGAGTCATTTAGAGAAAGGAACAATCGGGGGCTGGTGTGTAGGTCTGCTAAATTCTATTTTGGAAAAAGAGTGAGAGTCATATATGGGAACGCTTATGTTCACTCAGAGAAATCAACGATGGGGCGCTGTATTGTTGGCATGCTAAACTGTAGTTTGGAAGAAGTTCGAGAGTCTTATATAGGAAAGTTTACAGTCACCTAGAGAAAGCAACTCACAGGAGGTGGTTTGTAAGCCGCTAAACTCTAATTTGGATGAAGTGAAAGAGGCATACATGGATACGCTTCATTCACTCAGAGAAAGGTAAATTGGGGTGCCGGTTTGTAGGTATACTAACTCCAGTTTGGAAGAAGTACTAGAGTCATATATATGAACGCTTATATGGACGCAGAGAAAGCAACTATGGGGTGGTGTTTTGTAGGCCTGCTAAAATATAGTTTGGAAGAAGTTCGAAAGCAGACAGTCACTTAGAGAAAGCAACTCTTGGCGGTGGATTTTTAGGTCTGCTAAATTGTATTTTGAAAGAAGTACCAGAGTCATATATTCAAACGCTTACATTCATGCAGAGAAAGGAACAGTGGGGTGGTGTTTTCTAGGCGTGCTAAACTCTAGTTTGGACGAAGTTTGAGAATCACATATAAGAAAGCTTAGAGTCACTTAGAGAAAGCAAATCTCTGGGTGTGGAATGTAGGCGTGCTAAACTCTATTTTGGTTTAGATTGAGAGTCATATATGGAAAGGGATACATTCACTCAGAGAAAGCAACGATGGTGTGGTGGTTTGTAGGCATACTAAACTCTAGTTTGGAAGAAGTAGGAAAATGATATATGGGAACGCTTACATTCATGCAGAGAAAGCAATTATGGGGTGGCTTTTTTGTACCCATGCTAATCTCTAGTTTGGAAGAAGTTATATAGGAAAGCGTACACTCATTTATAGAAACCAACTTTCAGGGGATGAAGGGTAGGCCTGCAAAACTCTACTTTGGAAGAAGTGGGAGAGTCATATTGGGGACCACGTACATTGACTCAGAGAAATCGAGGATGGGGTTGTGTTTTGTAGGCATTCTAAACTCTAGTTTGGAGAAAGTACGAGAATCATATATAGGAACGCTTACATTCATGCAGAGAAAGCAACTATGGAGTGAGGTTTGTATGCCTACTAAACTATAGTTTGGAGGAAGTTTAGAATCTTATATAGCAAAGCTTACAGTCACCTAGAGAGAGCAACTCTTGGGAGATGATTTCAAAGCCTGATAATTTGCACCAACTCTTAAAGTCAAGTATGGGAAGGTTTACATCCACTCAGAACGCAAGGTTTGGGTTGCAGTTTGTGGCCTTAATTGTAGTTCGGAAGAAGTAGGAAAGTCATATATTATGAACGGTTACATTCACGCAGACAAACCATCTATGGAGTGATGTGTGTATGCCTACTAAACTATAGTATGGAGGATGTTCGAGAGTCATATCTGGAAAGCTTACAGTCATTTAGAGAAAGGAACTCTCAGGGGGTGGTTCGTAGGCCTACTAAACTCTATTTTCAAAGAAGTGTTAAAATCATATACAGGAACGCTTACATTCACTCAGAGAAAGCAAAGTTGGGGTGGCCGTTTGTGAGCATACTAAACTCTACTTTGGAAGAGGTACAAGAGACATAAATACGAACGCTTACATTAACACAGAGAAAGCAAATACGGGGTGCTGTAGTGCAGGCATGCTAAACTATAGAATGGAAGAAGTTCGAAAGCTGACAGTCACTTAGAGAAAGCAACTCTTGGCGGGTGATTTTTTAAGTCTGCTAAATTGTATTTTGAAAGACGTGTCAGAGTCTTATATACAAACGCTTACATTCATGCGTAGAAAGAAACTATGGGGTGATGTGTTGTGGGGATGTTAAACTGCAGTTTGGAAGAAGTTCGAGAGTGTTATGTAGGATAGCTTACAGTCACCTAGAGAAAGCAACACTCAGGAGAGCTTTGCAAGCCTGCTAAACTCTAACAAGCAGCGATTGTGAGAGTCAAACATGGGAACGCTTACATTCACTCAGAGAACACAACGTTTGGGTGGTGGTTTGTAGGCATAATAACTGTAGTTCGGAAGAAGTAGGAGAGTCATATATGAACGGTTACATTCACGCAGAGAAAGCAACTGTTGGGTGGCGTATGTATGCATGCTAATCTGTAGTTTGGAGGAATTTCGAGAGTCATATCTGGGGAAAATTACAGTCACTTAGAGAAAGCAACCATCGGGGGGCCATTTTGTAGATCTGCTAAATTCTATTTTGAAAGAAGAATGAGAGTCATATATGGGAACGCTTATGATCACGAAGAGAAATCAACTATGGGGCGGTGTTTTGTTGGCATGCTAAACTGTAGTTTGGAAGAAGTTCGCGAGTCTTACATAGGAAAGTTTACAGTCACCCAGAGAAAGCAACTCTCGGGAGATTGTTTCTAAGCATGCTAAATTCTAGATTGCATCAATTGTGAGAGTCAAACATGGGAACGCTTACATTGACTCAGAGAACGCAACGTTTGGGTGGTGGTTTGTAAGCATTCTAAACTGTATTTTGGAGGAAGTAGGAGAGTCATATATACGAATGCTTACATTCACGCAGAGAAAGCAACTCTGTGATCGTATTTTGTTGGCATGCTAAACTGTGGTTTGGAAGAAGTTCGAGAGCCTTACATAGGAAAGATTACAGTGACACAGAGAAAAACAAATCTCTGTAGTTTGTTGGTAGGTCTGCTAAACTGTAATTTGGATGAAGTGTGAGAACGCTTGCATTCACTCACAGAAAGAACGTTGTCGTGATGGTTTGTAGGAATAAATGCTGTAGTTCAAAAGAAGTAGGAGAGTCATATATGAACGGTTACATTCACGCAGAGAAAGCAACTGTGGGGTGGCCTATGTAATCATCATAATCTAGTTTGGAGAAAGTTCGAGAGTCATATGTGGGAAAAATTAAAGTCACCTAGAGAATTGGAACCATCGGGTGTTGTGTAGGTCTGCTAAATTCTATTTTGGAAGAAGAGTGAGAGTCATATATGGGAACGCTTATGTTCACTCAGAGAAATCAATGATGGGGCGCTGTATTGTTGGCATGCTAAACTGTAGTTTGGAAGAAGTTCGAGAGTCTTATATAGGAAAGTTTACAGTCACCTAGAGAAAGCAACTCACAGGAGGTGGTTTGTGGGCCGCTAAACTCTAATTTGGATGAAGTGAAAGAGGCATACATGGATACGCTTCATTCACTCAGAGAAAGGTAAATTGGGGTGCCGGTTTGTAGGTATACTAACTCCAGTTTGGAAGAAGTAAGAGAGTCATATATATGAACGATTATGTGGACGCAGAGAAAGCAACTATGGGGTGGTGTTTTGTAGGCATGATAAAATATAATTTGGAAGAAGTTCGAAAGCTGACAGTGACTTAGAGAAAGCAACTCTTGGCGGTTGATTTTGAGGTCTGCTAAATTGTATTTTGATAGAAGTACAAGAGTCATATATAAAATCGCTTATATTTATGCTGAGAAAGAAACTATGTGGTGATGTTTTGTTGGCGTGCTGAAATGTAGTTTCGAAGAAGTTCGACAGTCTTTTATAGGAAAGGTTACAGTCCCCCAGAGGAAGCAACTTTCGAGAGATAGTTTGTAAGCCTGCTAAACTCTACTTTGCATCATTTGGAACAGTCATACTTGGGAACGCTAACATTCTCTCAGAGAACGCAACGTTTGGTTGGTTGTTTGTAAGCATACTAAACTGTATTTTGGAAGAAGTAGCAGAGTCATATATATGAGTGCTTACATTCACGCAGAGAGGGCAACTATGGGGTGGTGTTTTGTAGGCATGCAAATCTCTAGTTGCGAAGAAGTTAAGAGTAATAGGAAAGCTTACAGTCTCACAGAGAAAGCAACCCTTGGGGGCCGGTTTGTAGTTCTGCTAAATTCTATTTTGGATGAAGTGTGAATCATAAATGGGAACGCTAACATTCACTCAGAGAAAGCAAGGTTGCGGTGGTGATTTTTAGTCACACTAAACTGGAGTTTGGAGGAAGTACGAGAATAAAAGAATGCTTACATTCACTCAGAAAAAGCAACGTTGGGGAGGTGGTTGGTAGGTGTACTATACTTTGGAAGAAGTACGAGCGTGATGCATAGGAACGCTTACATTCACGCAAACTATGGGGTGGCCTTTTGTTGGCATGCTAAACTATGTCCCAAAGACATATATAGGAAAGCTTATAGTGAGAGAAAGCAACTCTCGGGCGGTGTTTTGTAGGTCCGGCAAATTGCATTTTGAAAGCAGTCCGAGATTCATATAAGGGAAGGCCTATATCCACTCAGAGAAAGCAATGTTAGGCTGGTGGTTTGTAGGCATACTAAACTGTATTTTGGAACTCGTATGTATGACTCTCACACTTGATCCAAATTAGAGTTCACCAGGCCTATAAACCACATCCTGAGAGTTGCTTTCTCTAGGTGAATGTAAGCTTTCCTATGTAAAACTCTCGAACGTCTTCCAAACTAAAGTTTAGCATGCCAACAATACACCACCGCATCGTTGCTTTCTCTGAGTGAACATAAGCATTTCCTTATATGAATCACTTTTTCCAAAATAGAATTTAGCAGACCTACAAACCAGTCCCCGATGGTTGATTTAGCTATGTGACTGTAATTTTCCCCAGATATGACTCTCAAACTTCCTCCAAAGTATAGATTAACATGCGTACATACACCACCCAACAGTTTCTTTCTCTGCGTGAATGTAACTGTTCATATATATGACTCTCCTACTTCTTCCGACCTACAGTTATTATGCCTACAAACCACCACCCAAACGTTGTGTTCTCTCCGTGAATGTAAGCTTTCCCATATTTGACTCTCACAATTGCTGCTAATTAGTGTTTAGAGGCTTGCAAAGCTGTCCCGAGTGTTGTTTTCTCTAGGTGACTGTAGCTATCCTATATAACACTCTGGAAGTCCTTTCAAACTGCAGTTTAGCATGCCAACAACACATCACCCCATAGTTTCTTTCTCTGCATAAATGTAAGCGTTTGTGTATATAACTCTTGTACGTCTTTCAAAATACAATTTAGCAGACCTAAAAATCACCCGCCAAGAGTTGCTTTCTCTAAGTGACTGTCAGCTTTCGAACTTCTTCCAATCTATAGTTTAGCATGCCTGCACTACAGCACCCCGTATTTGCTTTCTCTGTGTTAATGTAAGCGTTCCTATGTATGTCTCTCGTACCTCTTCCAAAGTAGAGTTTAGTATGCTCAAAAACGGCCACCCCAACGTTGCTTTCTCTGAGTGAATGTAAGCGTTCCTGTATATGATTCGAACTCTTCATTGAAAATAGAGTTTAGCAGGCCTACGAACCACCCCCAGAGAGTTGCTTTCTGTAAATGACTGTAAGCTTTCCAGATATGACTCTCGAGCATCCTCCAATCTATCGTTTAGTAGGCATACAAACATCACTCCATAGTTGCTTTCTCTGCATGAATGTAAGCGTTCCTATAAATGATTCTCGTCCTTCTTCCAAACTAGAGTTTAGTATGCCTACAAACCACAACCCCATCGTTGATTTCTCCGAGTGAATATACCCAGTCCCCCATATGACTCTCCCCCTTCTTCCAAAGTAGAGTTTTGCAGGCCTACAAATCATCCCCCGAAAGTTGGTTTCTATAAATGACGGTACGCTTTCCTATATATTACTCTTTAACTTCTTGCAAAATAGAGATTTGCATGGCTACAAAAAAGCCACCCCATAATTGCTTTCTCTGCATGAATGTAAGCGTTCCCATATATCATTCTCCTACTTCTTCGAAACTAGAGTTCAGTATGCCTACAAACGACCACACCATCGTTGCTTTCTCTGAGGGAATGTAAGCCTTCCCATATATGACTCTCACTCTGAAACCAAAATATAGTTTGGCACACCTACATTCCACACCCAGAGATTTGCTTTAAGCGACTCTAAGCTTTCTTATATGTGATTCTCAAACTTCGTCCAAACTAGAGTTTAGCATGCCTAGAAACCACCCCACAGTTTCTTTCTCTGCATGAATGTAAGCGTTCATATACATGACTCTCGTACTTCCTCCAAAATACAGTTTAGAATGCCTACAAACCACCACCCAAACGTTGCGTTCTCTGAATGAATGAAAGCATTCCCATGTTTGACTCTCACAATTGATGCAAAGTAGAGTTTAGCAGGCCAAGAAAGGCTCTCCCGAGAGTTACTTTCTCTAGGTGACTGTAAGCTTTCCTAAATAAGACTCTCCAACTTCTTCCAAACTACAGGTTAACATGCCCACAAAACATCACCCCATGGTTTTTTCTTTGCATGAATGTAAGCATTAGTATATATGACTCTGGTACTTCTTTCAAAATACAATTTAGCAGACCTAAAAATCACCCACCAAGAGTTGCTTTCTCTAAATGACTGTTCAGGTTTGGAACTTCTTCCAAACTATAGCATGCTTACAAAACACCACCACGTAGTTGCTTTCTCTGTGTGAATGTAAGCGTTCCCAAATATCATTCTCGTACTTCTTCCAAACTATTTAGTATGCCTACAAAAACCACCCCAGTGTTGTTTCTCTGAGGGAATGTAAGCGGTCCCATGTTTGACTCTCACACTTCATCCAAATTAGAGTTTAGCATGTGTACAAAAAAATCTCCCGAGAGTTGCTTTCCCTAGGTGACGGTAATCTTTCCTGTATAAGGTTCTCCAACTTCTTCCAAACTACAGTTTAGCATGCCTACAAAACCTGACGCCATAAGTGCTTTCTCTGTGTGAATGTAAGTGTTCCTATATAGGACTCTCGTACTTCTTCCAAACTACAGTTTAGTATGCCCTACAAACCACCACCCAAACGTTGTTTTCTCTGAGTGAATGTAAGCGTTCCCATATATGACTCTCACACTTCAACCAAAATAACTCTATTTCAACCAAAATAACTCTACATTCCACACCCAGAGAGTTGCTTTCTCTACGTGACTGTAAACTTTCCTATATATGACTCTCAAACTTCGTCCAAACTAGAGTTTTGCAAGCCTACAAAACACCACCCCATAGTTGCATTCGGTGCCGGAATGTGAGCGGTTCTACATGTGATTCTCTTGCTTCTTCTAGGAACCACAACCACAACGTTGCTTTCACTGAGTTCCCATATATTATTCTAACACTTCATTGAAAATAGAGTTTAGCAGGCCTACGAAACACCCCCGAGGGTTGCTTTCTCTAAGTGACTGTAAGCTTCCCAGATATGGCTCTCGAACTTCCTCCAAACTATATTTTAGTAGGCATACAAACATCACTCCATAGTTGCTTTCTCTGCGTGAAGGTAAGCGTTCCTATATACGATTCTCGTACTTCTTCCAAACTAGAGTTGACTATGCCTACAAATCACAATCCCATCGTTGATTTCTCTGAGTGAATGCACGCAGTCCCCAATATGACTCTCTCCCACTTCCAAACTGGAGTTTTGCAGGTGTACAAAACATCCCCCGAGAGTTGGTTTCTATGACTGTACCCTTTCCTATATATTACTCCTTAACTTCTTCCAAACTAGAGATTAGCATGGCTACAAAAACGCCACCCCATAATTGCTTTCTCTATGCGAATGTAAGCGTTCCCATATATCATTCTCCTACTTCTTCCAAACTAGAGTTTAGTATGCCTACAAACCACCACGCCGTCGTTGCTTTCTCTGAGGGAATGTAAGCCTTCCCATATATGACTCTCACTCTTAAACCAAAATAGAGTTTAGCAGGCCTACATTCCACACCCAGAGATTTGCTTTCTCTAAGTGACTCTAAGCTTTCTTATATGTGATTCTCAAACTTCGTCCAAACTAGAGTTTAGCATGCCTATAAAACACCACCCCATAGTTAGTTTCAGTGCGTCAAAATGTATGTGCTCCTATATGTGATTCTCGTGCTTCTTCCAAACTGCAGTTTAGTAAGCCTACAAACAACCCCATCGTTGCTTTCTCTGAGTGAATGTAAGCGTTCTCATATATGACTCTCACACTTCAACCAAAACAGGGTTTTGCAGGCCTACAAACCACCCGCCAAGACTTGCTTTTTCAAAGTGGCTGTTACCTTTCCTATATAGGACTCTGGAACTTCTCCCAAGCTAGACTTTAACATGTCTACCTGACACTACTCCGTAGTTGCTCTCGCTGTGTGAATGTAAGCGTTCCTATATATGAGTCTTGTACCTCTTCTTAACTAACATCTGGCATGCCAAAATAACACTTCCCCATAGTTGCTTTCTTTGAGTCAATGTAAACATTCCTATATATGTCTCTCGCACTTCTTCCAAACTAGAGTTGAATAAGTCTACAAACAAATCCCCGACAGCTGTTTTCTCTGAACGAATTTAAGCGTTCCTATATATGACTATGGCACTTCCTCCAAAATAGAGTTTAGAAAGCCTACACTCCACCCCTGTTCTTTGCTTTCTCTAAGTTACTGTATGCTTTCCTATACATGGCTCTCGAAATTTTCCAAACTAGAGTTAGCATGCCTACTATACACCTACACATAATTGCTTTGTCTGAGTGAATATAAGCCTTCCTATATATGACTGTCGCACTTTTTCCAAATTAGAGTGTAGCCAGCCTGGAAAGCACCCCTTATAGTTGCTTTCATTGAGTGAATGTTAACATTCCTATGTATGACTCTCGCAACTTTTCCAATCTAAGATTTTAGCAATGCTACAAATCCCCCGCCGAGAGTTCCTATACATAACTGTCCTCTTTTTCCAAGCTAGAGTTTAGGAAGCCTAGAATCCGTCCCCCCGTAGACGCTTTATGTGAACGTAAGCGTTCCTATATATGACTCTCGCCTTCCTCCAAACTAGAGCTTAGCAAGCCTACAAACCAACTCCCTATAATTGCTTTCTCTGAATGAATGATATCGTTCCTATATAAGACTCTCGAACTTCTTCCAAACCAGAGTTTAACAAGCCAAAAAAGCACCCCCCATAGATGCTTCCTCTAACTCAAAGCTAATATTCCTATATATGATTCAGCTTCTTCATCCAAACTAGAGTAAGGCAAGCCTACAAATCACACATCAATAGTTGCTTTCTATAAGTAAATGTAAGCATCCCTATATATGACTATAGCAATTCTTCCAAACTGGAGTTTAGCAAGCCTACAGACCCCAGGACTCCACTCCATAGTACCCTGGGCATTGGCGCCTGCCTGTCATGCAGGACATAGGGGCGGACGCTCATCTCAGACACGGCATTGGTGGATTGTAGGCTTTTTTAAGTTTTTGAATTGAAGAACTCTGAGAATTGGAATTCGGTTTAGGGTAAGGTTAGGTGTTAGGGACTAGGATTAGATTTAGGGGTTAGGGTTTTAGGTTAGAATTAGGGTTAGGATTACTGTTAGGGTTAGAGATTAGGATTATGTTTAGTGGTTGGGTTTAGGTTTAGGGTGAGAGGCAAGAGTAAGGGTCAGGGATTAGGGTTACTGTTAGGAGTTAGATTCAGGGCTTACGAAGGGTTTGGTTTAGTGATAGGGTTAGGGCTTACGTTTAACGGTGTGTGTTAGGGCACGGGCCCCGTCTAATGTACGGGGCACTGTGGGTGTGGAGCAAGGCTGCGTCCCCACTTCATCTTACCCTTGGTGTTGGGCTTCAACTGTCACGCAGGACAAAGGCAGAGGCTCATGAAACGCATGGTTAGGATTAAGGTTTAAGGTTAGGGTCAAGGTTGAGGTTTAGGGTGAGGGTTAACAGTTAGAGTTAGGGTAAGGGGGTTAGGGATAGGGTTAGGGTTAAGGGTTAGGTTTATGGTTCAGGTTTAAGGTTAGCATTAGAGGGTAGGGTTAGTGTAACTGTAGGTCAGTGTTGCGGTTAGATCTCTAGGCATTAGGGTAAAGGTCAGGGTTAGGGTAAAGAGTTAGGGTTAAGTTTAATGGTTAAGGATTGGGATTAGGGTTGAGGGTTAGGGTTAAGATTATGGGTAATGACTCAGGATCAAAGGTTAGGGTTATTTTTAGGCATAGGGTTAGCGTAAGGGGTTAGGGTTAGTGTTAGTGTTGTTGGTAGGGTTAAGGTTAGGGTTGGCGTTTCAGAATTAGGGATTAGGTGTTATGGTTATGGCTAGGAGTTAGCGTTAGATTTACGGTATAGGTCTTGTTCTCAGGGTGTCATGCATTAACGTTAAGATAAGGGGTTAAAGTTAGGGTTACGGTGAGCTTTACCTGTTAAGGTGAGCAGTAGGATCAGGGTTAGGTGTTATGTTCTGGGTTAGGATTATGGGTGAGGGGTAGGGTTTATCCTTAGGGCACGGGCCCTGTATGCACTAGGAGGCGAAGTTAGGGGTCTGTGATGGTCGCTGGGAACCCACTCTATCGCACGCAGTGTATGGGCCTCTGGGTTTCATGCAGGACACTGTGGCAGAGCCGGCTTTCATGCATGGCTTAGTAGGATTGTAGGCTTTCAAAACTCTGAGAAAGCAAGAAGTCTGAGAATTAGATTTCGGGTTAGGATTACGGCACGGTTTAGGGATGAAGATTAGTGGTTAGGGTGAGGGCTTAGGGTTAGGGGTTAGGGTTAGGGTTAGGGTTGCTGGTAGGGTGAAGGTTAGGTTTGACGTTTTAGAATTAGGGATGAGGTTTTACGGTTATGACTATGGTTTAGGATTAGAATTACGGGATAGGGCTTCTTCTCAAGGTGTTATGCATTCACGTTAAGTTAAGGGGCTAAGTTAGGGTTACGGGGAGGTTTATGTTTTAAGGTGAGCAATAGGATCAGGGTTAGGTGTTATGTTCAGGGTGAGGGTTATCTGTTAGGGGTAGTGTTTATACTTAGCGTACGGGCCCTGTCTGCACTGGGCGGGGGGCGGGGGTTAGGGGGATGGGATTGTCCCCGGGAACACACTCTATCGTACGCTGGGTATGGGCTCCTGGGTTTCATGCAGGACACAGTGGCAGAGCCCCCTTTTACTCATGGCATGGGAGGATTGTAGGCTTTCTAAACTCTGAGAAAGCAAGAACTCTGAGAATTAGATTTAGGGGTAGGATTCTGGTAATGTTTAGGGATGAAGATTAGTGTCAGGGTGGGGTCTTGGGTTAGGGCTTGGGGTTAAAGGTTAGTGTTAGGTTTAACAGTTACAGTTAGGTTTACGGTTAAGTCTCAGGGTTCGGGTTAAGGTTTGGGTTTAGCGTTTGGCACAGGGGAAGGCTTCAGTGTTAGCTTCATGGTTAAAGATTAGGAGTAGGGTTAGTGTGAGGGTTAAGGGTAAGGGTCAAGATTAAGGGTTCAGGTTGGGGTTAGGCTTAGGTTTAGGGTTAGGGGTCAAGGGTCAGGTTTAGGGTTAAGTGTTGGGCTTAGGGTTGGGGTTTAGTGTTAAGTTTATCGTTAAGGATTAGGGTTAGGGTCAGGGTTAAATGCTTGGGTGCGGGTAATGGTTAGGGTCAGGGTTAAGGTTTATGGATAGGGTTAGTGTTAAGGGTTTACAGGTAGGTTTAGGGTTCAGGGTTAGAGTTAGCATTAGGTCTTAAGGTTAGGATTAGGTGGTAGGTTAGATTTTAGGGTTAGATCTAGGCGTTAGAGTAAGGGTTAAGAGATAGGGTTAGGTTTAATGCTTAGGATTAGGGTTAGGGTTTGGGGTTAAAGTAAGTGTTAGGGGTTAGGTTGAAGGATCAAAGGTTAGTGTTATTTTTAGCTGTAGTGTTAGGGTTAGGGATAAGGGATAAGGTTGGCGTGAGGGTTTTCCTTACTGATAGGGTTAAGGGTCAGGCTTAGATTAAAGGTTAAGGTTAGGGTCAGCGTTAAGGGTTAGGGTGAGGGTTAACGGTTACGGTAAAGGTTAAGCGTTAGTGTTAGGGATTAGCGATTAGGGTTTTTGGTAAGTGTTAGGGTTAGGAGTTAGTGTTTTATGAAGGGGTATGGTTAGAATTAGGATTGGGGTTAGTGTTAGGGTTAGGTTTAGGAGTTAGGTTTAGGGTAAAAGGATAAGATTAGCGTTAAGGGTTGGGCTCAGGTTTAGGGTTAAAGTTTAGTGTTAGGGTTAATGTTTAGTGTTATGGTCCAGTTTAAGTGTTAGGGTGAGGGTTAACGGTTAGGATTAGGCTTAGAGGTTGGGGATATAGTGAGGGTTCAGTGTTAGGGTTAGGTTTAGGTTTCAGGGTTAAGGTTAGCTGTAGGGGTTATGGTTAGGGTTAGGTGTTAGGTTAGTGTCAGGGTTAGGTCTAGTCGTGAGGGTAAGGTTTAGGGTTAGCTTTAAGAGCTAGGGTTAGGTTTAATGGATAGGATTAGGATTAGGGTTAAGGGTTAGGGTAAGGCTTAGGGGTTAGGGTTAAGGGTTAAGGGTTTTTGTTAGGCATAGCGTTGGGGTTAGAAGTAAGGGTTACTGTCAGTGTTAGGGTTGTAGGCAGGGTTACGGTTAGAGTTAGCGGTTTAGAATTAGGGTTAGGGATTAGGTGTTACAGTGATGACTAGGAGATAGGGTTAGAATTATGGGATAGGGGTTGTTCTCAGGGAATGGGTTATGCACTAACGTTAGGATAAGAGGTTAAAGTTAGGCTCACGGTGAGGTTTACGTGTTAAGGGGAGAAATAGGAACAGGGTTAGGTGTTATGTTCACGGTGAGGGATATCTGTTACAGGTATTGTTTATGCTTAGCGCACGGGCCCTGTCTGCCTTAGGCGGGGGTGGGGGGAGGTTAGGGGACTGGGATTGTCACCAGGATCCCACTGTATCGTACTCTGGGTATGGGCCCGTGGGTTTGATGCAGGACGTAGTGGTAGAGCCTCCTTTCACGCATGGCATGGGAAGATTGCAGGCTTTCTAAACTCTAAGAAAGCAAGAAGTCTGAGAATTAGATTTAGGGTTAGGATTATGGTTAGGGTTAAGGATCAAGTTTAGTGTTAGGGTGAGGGCTTAGGGTTAGGGATTAGGGTTAGGGTTAAAGGTTACTCTTAGGTTTAACGGTTACAGTTCGGTTTAGGGTTGAGGTTTACGGTTAGGGTTAAGATGAGGGGTTAGGGTTTGGTAAAGGGTTAGGGTTAGGTACAGGGTTATGGTTAAGTGTTAGGTTTACGGTTGAAGATTAGGATTAGGGTTAGGATTAAAGGTTAGCGTGAGAGTTAACGGTTAGGGTTAAGGTTAAGTGTTAGGGTTAGGGTTTAGGTTTAGGGTTAAGGGTTAGGGTTAGCTTTAGGGTTCGAGTTATGTGTTAGGGTTTGTGTTAGAGGTTAGGGTTAGGTTTACTGGTCACGGTTAGGGTTACGTTTAGGGGTTAGCATTAGGGTTAAGGATTAGGTTTAGGGTAAGGGTTTAGAGTAGTGTTGGGCTTTAGGCTCGGGGCTTAGGTTCAGGGTCAGGGGTTAGGGTTGGTGGTAGGGCTTAGATTTATCGGTCAGTTTAAGGGCACAGGACCTGGTTAATCTACGGTGAGAGGGGTGCGGTCGGAGTCATCACGAAAGCACAACATCATTCCCTGGGCCCTGGGACAAGACCTACATGCAGGACTCAGGCGGAGCCTCATCTCACACATGCCATGGCTGTATTGTAGGCTTGCTTCACTCGGGAATGGAAGTAGTGTGAGAATTAGGGTTAGGGTTGGGGTTAGGGGTTTCGAGTTAGGGGTTAGGCTTGGAGTCAGGGTTAGGTGCTAGGGATTAGTGGTTAGGGTTAGAGTTAGTGTTACGGGTTAGGTGTTAACTCTGGTTTAGGGGGCCAGGGTAAGGTTTAGGTTTGGAGTTAGCGTTAGGGTTAGGCGTTAGGGTTAAGGGATAGGGTTAGGGTTAAGGGTTAGGCTTAGGGTAAGGGTTCAGGTTTAGGGTTAGGGTCAGGGTTAAGGGTTAGGGTGAGGGTTAACAGTTAGGGATAGGGTTAGGGGGTTAGGGATAGGATTAGGGTTAAGGGTTAGGTTTATGGTTCAGGTTTAAGGTTAACATTAGGGTGTTAGGGTTAGTGTTAACTGTAAGTCAGTGTTAGGGTTAGATCTCTAGGCATTAAGGTAAAGGTTAGGTTTAAGGTTAAGTGTTAGGGTTATGTTTAATGGTTAGGCTTGGGATTAGGGTTAAGTGTTAGGGTTAAGGTTAGGGGTTATGACTAAGGATCAACGGTTAGGGTTATTTTTATGCGTAGGTTTAGGGTAAGGTGTTAGGGTTAGTGTTAGTGTTGTTGGTAGGGTTAAGGTTAGGGTTGGCGTTTCAGAATTCGGGATCAGGTGTTATGGTTATGGCTAGGAGTTAGCGTTAGAATTACAGTATAGTGCTTTTTCTCAGGGTGTCATGCATTAACGTTAAGATAAGGTGTTAAAGTTAGGGTTATGGTGAGCTTTACCTCTTAAGGTGAGCAGTATGATCAGGGTTAGGTGTTATGTTCTGGGTTAGTCTTATGGGTGAGGGGTAGGGTTTATGCTCTGGGCACGGGCCCTGTATGCACTAGGAGGCAAAGATAAGGGTCTGTGATGGTCGCTGGTAACCTACTCTATCGTATGCAGTGTATGGGCCTCTGGTTTCCTGCAGGACACTGTCGCAGAGCGGGCTTTCATGCATGGCTTAGTAGGATTGTAGGCTTTCAAAACTCTGAGAAAGCAAGAAGTCTGAGAATTAGATTTCGGGTTAGGATTACGGCACGGTTTAGGGATGAAGATTAGTGTTAGGGTGAGGGCTTAGGGTTAAGGGTTAGGGTTAGGGTTAGGGTTGATGGTAGGTTGAAGTTTAGGGTTGGCACTTTAGAATATGGATGAGGTGTTATGGTTATGGCTAGGGGTTAGGTTTAGAATTATGGGATAGGGCTTCTTCTTTGGGTGCTATGCATTAATGTTAACATAAGGGGATAAATTAGTGTTATGGTTAGGTTTATGTTTTAAGGTGAGCAACAGGATCAGGGTTAGGTTTTATGTTTGGAGTTAGGGTTATCTGTTAGGGATAGTGTTTTTGCTTAGCGCACGGGCCCTGTCTTCACCAGGAGGGGGGGGTTAGGGACTAGGATTGCCACTGGGAACCTGCTCTATCATGCACTAGTTATGGGCCCCCGGGTTTCTTGCAGGACACAGTGGCAGAGCCTCCTTTTACTCATGACAAGGGGGAATTGTAGGCTTTCTAAACTCTGAGAAAGCAAGAAGTCTGAGAATTAGATTTAGGGGTAGGTTTATGGTAATGTTTAGGGATGAAGGTTAGTGTTAGGGTGAGTTCTGAAGGTCAGTGGTTAGGGTTAAAGGTTAGTGTTAGGTTTAACCGTTACAGTCAGGTTTATGGTTATGTTTTAGGGTTAGGGTTAAGGTTAAGGTTTAGCGTTTGGTACAGTGTTAGGCTTAAGTTTTAGCTTTAGGGTTAAAGATTAGGATTAGGGTTAGGGTTAAGGGCTAGTGTGAGGGTTAATGATAAGGATCAAGACTAAGGGCTAGGGTTTTTGTTAGTGTTAGGAATAAGTCTTCGTGTAGGCTTTAGGGTTAGCGTTAAGTGTTATGGTTAGGGTTAGGTTTAGGGTTCATGGTTAGTGTTATGTTTAAGGGTTAGTGTTAGGGTTAGGGATTAGGTTTAGGGTAAGGTTTTAGAGTTCGTGTTCAGCGTTACGGTCGGAGCTTATGTTTACGGTTAGGGGTTAGTGTTAGTGTTAGGGCTGAGATTTAGCTTTTAGTTTAAGGGCACAGGACCTGTTTTATCTACGGTGAGAAGGGTGCTGTCGGAGTCTCCACGAAAGCACAAAATCGTTCCCTGATCCTTGGGAAAGGACCTACATGCAGGACTCAGGTGGAGCCTCATCTCACGCATAGTATAGCTGTATTGTAGGCTTGCTTCACTCTGAGAATGGAAGTAGTGTGAGAATCAGGGTTAGGGTTTGGGTTAGGGGTTTGGAGTTTGGGATTATGGTTCGAGTCAGGGTTAGGTCCTAGGGATTAGGAGTTAGGGTTAGTGTTAGGGATAGGGGTTAGGGTTAGGGTTAGGGTTAGGGTTGGGGTTAATATTAGGGTTAGCGTTTAGGGTTAAAGGATAGGATTATGGTTAAGGGTTTGGCTTAGGGTTAGGGTTAAGGGTTAGTGTTAAGGTTTAGGGTTAAGTTCAGGGTTACGTGTTAGGGTGAGGGTTAACAGTTAGGGTTATGGTTAGGGTCTTAGGGATAGGGTTAGGGTTAGAGTTAGGGGTTAGGATTAAGGGTGAAGTGTTAGGGTTATTTTTAGGCATAGTTTTAAAGTTAGGGGCTAGGGTACTGTTTGGTTTGATGGTAGGTTTAAGGTTAGGGTTAGCAGTTTAGAATTCGCATTAGGGATTAGGTGTTATGGTTATGGCTTGGAGTTAGGGTTAGAATTCAGAGATAGGAGTTGTTCTCAGGGTAAGTGTTATGCATTAACGTTATGATAAGGGGTTAAATTTAGGGTTATGGTGAGATTTACATTTTAAGGTGAGCAATGGGATCAGGGTCAGGTGTTATGTTCAGGGTTATGGTTAGGGGTGAGGGGTAGGGTTTATGCTTACGACTCGGGCCCTGTCTGCACTAGGCAGGGGGGGAGGGGTTTGGGGTTGCGATTGTCGTTGGGAACCCACTCTAGTGTATGCTGAGTATGGGCACTGGGGTTTCCGGCAGGACACAGTGGTAGAGCCTCCTTTTATTCATGGCACGGGAGGATTGTAGGCTTTCTAACGCTGAGAAAGCAAGAAGTCTGATAATTAGATTTAGGGTTAGGATTATAGTTAGGGTTAGGAATGAGGTTAGTGCTAGGGTGAGGGATTAGGGCTAGGGATTATGGGTAGAGTAAAGGTTAAATGTGAGAGTTAGGTTTAACGGTTACAGTTAGGTTTAGGGTTACGTTTTAGGGTGAGGGTTATGGTTAGGGGTTAGGGTTTGGTACAGGGTTAGGGTTAAGTGTTAGGTTTAGGGTTAAAGATTAGAATTCGGATTAGGGTTGACGGTTAGTGTGAGTGTTAACGGTTAGGTTTGTGTTTAAGGGTTAGGGTTAGGGTTTAGGGCTAGTGTTAAGCGTTCGTGTTAGATTTAGGGTTAGAGTAAAGTGTTATGGTTAGGGTTATGGGTTAGCATTAGGGTTAAAGGTTAAGGGTTAGGTTTATTTTCAGGCACAGGGTTAGGATTAGGTGTTAGGGTTAGTGTTACCGTTAAGGTTTTTTGTAGGCTTAAGGTTAGGTTTAGCAGTTTAGAATTAGGGTTAGGGATTAGGTGTTATGGTTATGGTAAGGAGTTAGGGTTAGAATTATGGCATATGGGTTGGTCTCAGGGTCAGTTTTATGCTTAAAGTTAGGGTAAGCGGTTAAAGTTAGTGTTACGGTGAGCTTTACGTGTTAAGGTGAGCAATAGGATCAGGGTTAGGTTTTATGTTCAGGGTTAGGGTTATGGGTGAGGGGTAGAGTTTATACTTAGGGTTAGGGTTAGGGTTAGCGTTTAGGCTTAAGGATCAAGGGTTAGGGTTAGGGTTAGTGTTAGGGCTGTTGGTAGGGTTAAATTTAGGGTTAGCAGCTTACAATTAGGTATTAGGTTTTACAGTTATGAATAAGAGTTAGGGTTAGAATTATGGGATAGGTGTTGTCCTCAGGGTAAGTATTATTCATTAACGTTAGGATAAGGGGTTAGGGTTAGGGTTATGGTGAGTTTTACATGTTAAGGTGAGCAATAGGATCAGGGTCAGATGTTATGATCAGGGTTATGGTTATGGGTTAGGGGCAGTGTTTATGCTTAGGGCACAGGCCCTGTCTTCACTAGGTGGGGGGGCTCGGAGGCTGGGATTGTCACCAGGAACCCACTCTATCGTATGCTGGGTATGGGCCTCTGGGTTTCATGCAGGGCACAGTGGCAGAGCCTCCTTTCATGCATGGCATGGGAGGATTGTAGGCTTTCTAAACTCTGAGAAAGCAAGAAGTCTGAGAATTAGATTTAGGGTTAGGATTACGGTTAGGGTTAGGGATGAAGTTTAGTGTTAGGGAGAGGGCTTAGTGTTAGGGATTAGGGTTTGGTACAGGGTTAGGGTTAAGTGTTCGGCTTAGGGGTAAAGATTAGGATTAGTGTTAGGTTTAAGGGTTAGCTGAGGGTTAACGGTTAGGGTTAAGGTGAAGGGTTAGGGTTAGGGTTTAGGGTTAGGATTAGGGGTTCGTGTTAGGTTTAGGGTTACACTTAAGTGTTAGGGTTTAGGTTCAGGTTTAGGGTTCATGGTTAAGGTTATGTTTAGGGGTTAGGTTTAGGGGTTAGGTTTGGTGTAAGGGTATAGTGTTAGTGAAGGGAGTTTGGGTCAGGGTTTCTGTTTAGGGTAGGGGTTAGTGTTAGGACTTAGATTTAGCGATTAGTTTAAGGTCAGAGGACCTGTTTAATCTATGGTGAGAAGGGTGTGGAATCGGTCGCTGAGACACCACAGCATTGTACCCTGGGCCTTGGGCTCAGACCTACATGCAGGAATCAGGGGGAGCCTGTTCTCATGCATAGCATGGTTGTATTGTAGGCTTGGTTAACTCTTAGAATGGAAGAAGTGTGAGAATTAGGGTTATGGTTAGGGTTAGGGATTTGGGTTTAGGAGAGAGTGTTCAAATGAGGGTTAGGGGTTAGGCATTAGGGGTTAGGGTTAGTGTTAGGGTTAGGTGTTGGGGTGAGGGTTGGGTTAGGGGCTAGGGTTAGGTTTAGGGTTGGGGTTAGTGTTAGCGTTCGAGTTAGGGATTAGAGTTAGGGTTAAGGGATAGGATTAGGGTTAAGAGTTTGGCTTAGGGTTCAGGTTAAGGGTTAGGGTTATGGTTAAAGATTAGTGTTAGTTTAAACAGTTACAGTTAGGTTTAGGGTTAAATTTTAGGGTGAGGGCTTTTTAAACTCTGAGAGAGGAAGACGTCTGAGATTAAGATTTAGGGATAGGATTATGGTTAGGATTAGGGATGACGATTAGTGTTAGGGTGAGGGCTTAGGGTTAAGGGTTAGGGTTAGAGTTAGGGTTAAGGTTAGTGTTAGTTTTAACGGTTAAAGTTAGGTTTAGGGTTAAGGTTTATTGTCAGGGTTAAGGTCAGGGGTTAGGGTTTCGTACAGGGTAAGAGTTAAGTGTTAGGTTTAGGGTTAAAGATTAGCATTATGGTTAGTGTTAAAGGTTAGTGTGAGGGTAAAAGTTTAGGGTTAAGTTTAAGGGCTAGGGTTAGGGGTTAGTGTTAGGGTTAAGGGGTCTTGTTAGGTTTAGGGTTACAGTTAAGTGTTATGGTTAGTGTTAGGGGTTACGGTTAGGCTTAGGGTTCATGGTTAGTGTAACATTTAGGGGTTAGGGCTAGGGTTAAATGATAGTGTTAGAGTTAAGGCTTAGGCTTTGGGTAAAGGTTTAGGGATAGGTTTACGGGTTAGGGTTAGTGTCAGGGTTAAATGTTAGGGTGAGAGTTAACAGTTATGGTTAGGGTTATTGGTTAGGGGTTGTGTTTATGCTTAGGGCACGTGCCTTGTCTGCACTAGGCGGAGAGGTTAGGGGGCTAGCATATTCGCCGGGAAATCACTCTATCGTATGCTGGGTATTGGCCCCTGGACACAGTGGCAGGGCCTCCTTTCACACATGGCATGGGAGGATTATAGGCTTTCTAAACTCTGAGAAAGAAAAAGTCTGAGAATTAGATTTAGGGTTAGGATTATGGTTAGAATTAGGGATGAAGTTTAGTGTTAAGGTGATGCCTTAGGGTTAGGGGTTAGGTTTAGGGTCAGAGTTAAAGGTCAGTGTTAGGTTTAACAGTTACAGTTAGGTTTAGCGTTAAGGTTTAGTGTTAGGGTTCAGTTTAGGGGATAGGTTTTGGTACAGGTTAAGGTTTAAGTGTTAAGTTTAGAGTTAAAGATTACAATTAGGGTTAGGTTTAAAGGTAAGTGTGAGGATTAACGGTTAGGGTTAAGCATGAGGGTTAGGGATTAGGTTTAGTGTTAAGGGTTTATGTTAGTTTAGGGTTAGAGTTAAGTGTTATGGTTATGGTTAGGGGTTAGGGTTAGATATAGGGTGCATGGTTAGGGTTACGTTTAGGGGTTAGGGTTACGGGTTAGGTTTAGGGTGAGTGTTTGGTGTTAGTGTTGGGCATTAGGATAAGGGCTTAGGTTTAGGGTTAGCGTTTAGGTTTAGTGTTAGGGCTTAGATTTAGCGGTTAGTTTAAGGGCACAGGACCTGTTTAATCTATGGTGAGAAGGGTGCAGAATTGGTCCCCTTGACACCACACCATCGTACCTGGGCCTTGGGCCCAGACCTACATGCAGGACTCAGGCGGAGCCTCTTCTCACTCATGGCATGGCTCTATTGTAGGCTTGGTGAACTCTGAAAATGGAGGAAGTGTGAGAATTAGGGTTATGGTTATGGTTAATTGTTTGGGGTTAGGGGTTAGGGTTCGAGTGTGGTTCAGGGGTTAGAAATTAGGAGTTAGTGTTAGTGTTAGGGTTAGGGGTTAGGGGTTAGTGTTGGTTTAGGGGCTAGGGTTAGATTCAGAGTTAGGGTTAGTGTTAGGGTTAGGGTTAGGGATTATGGTTAGGGTTAGGAATTAGGGTTAGGGTTAGGCTTAAGGGATAGGATTAGGGTAAAGGGTTAAGGCTTAGGGTTAGCATTAGGGATTAGGGTTAGGGTTAAATGTTAGGGTTTTGGTCTGATTTAAGGGTTAGGGTGAGCGTTAACAGTTAGGGTTAAGGTTAATTGTTAGGATTGGGGGTTAGGCTTAAGGATTCGTATTAGGGTTAGGGTATAAGGGTGAGACTTATGTCTTATGGTTAGGGACAGGGCTTTTGGTTAGGGATAAGGGTTAGGAGTTAGGGTTACTTTTAGGCATAGGGTAGGATTAGGGGTGAGGGTTAGGGTTAGGGTTAGTGTTAGGGTTGTTGGTAGTGTTAAGGTTAGGGTTAGCAGTTTAGAATTAGGGTTAGGGATTAGGTTTTATGGTTATGGCTAAGATTTAGGGTTAGAATTATGGGATAGGCGTTGTTCTCAGTGTAAGTGTTATGCATTAACTTTAGGAGATGCGGTTAAAGTTAGGGTTACAGTGTGGTCTACATGATAAGGTGAGCAGTAGGATCAGGGTTAGGTGTTACGTTCAAGGTTAGGGTTATATGTTAGGCGTACTTTTTATGCTTAGGGCACGGGCCCTGTCTGCACTAGGCGGGAGGATTAGGGGTCTAGGATTGTGGCCGAGAACTTTCTCTATCGTACACTGGGTATGGGTCCCTGGGTTTCATGCAGGACACAGTGGCAGAGCCTCTTTTCACGCATGGCATGGGAGGATTGTAGGCTTTCTAAACTCTGAGAAAGCAAGAAGTCTGAGAATTAGATTTAGGGATAGGATTATGGTTAGTGTTAAGGATAAAGTTTAGCATTAGGGTGAGGGCTTAGGGTTAGGGGTTAGAGTTACGGTCAGGGTTAAAGGTTAGTGTTAGGTTTAATGGTTACAGTTAGCTTTAGGGTCAAGTGTTAGGGTTAAGGTTAAGGTTAGGGGTTAGGTTTTGGTACAGGGTAAGGGTTAACTGTTAGGTTTAGGGTTAAAGATTACGATTAGGGTTAGGTTTAAGGGTTAGTGTGAGAGTTAACGGTTAGGGTTAAGGTTAAGTGTTAGGGTTAGTGGTTAAGTTTAGGTTTAAGTGTTCGTGTTAGGTTTAGGGTTAGAGTTAAGTGTTATGGTTAGGGTTTGGGGTTAGGGTTAGGTTTAGGGTTCATCGTTAGGGTTACGTTTAGGCATTAGGGTTATGGGTAAGGATTAGGGTAAGGGTTTAATGTTAGTGTTGGGCGTTAGGGTCAGGGCTTAAGTTTAGGGTTAAGGGTTAGTGTTAGAGTTAGCGTTAGGGCTTAGATTTAGAGGTTATTTTAAGGGCACAGGACCTGTGTAATCTATGGTGAGAAGTGTGCAGAATGGGTCATCGCCACACCACACCATCGTACCCTAGGCCTTGGGCCCAGACCTACATGCAGGTCTCAGGCAGAGCCTCTTCTCACGCATGGCATGGTTTTATTGTAGGCTTGGCTAACTCTGAGAATGGAGGAAGTGTGAGAATTATGGTTATGATTAGGGTTAGGTGTTTGGGGTTAGGGGTTAGTGTTCGCGTGAGGGTTAGGTGTTAGGGATTAGGGGTTAGGGTTAATGTTAGCATTAGGGGTTAACGGTTAGGGTTGGGTTAGGGACTAGAGATAGATTTAGGGTTGGGGTTAGGGTTAGGGTTAGGGGTTAGGGTTAGGGTTAAGGGATAGGATTAGGGTTAAGGGTTAAGGCTTAGGGTTAGCATTAAGGGATAGGGTTAGGGTTAAGGGTTAGGGTTATGGTCCGAGTTAAGGGTTAGGGTGAGGGTTAACAGTTAGGGTTAGGGTTATAAGTTAGGGATAGTGTTAGGTTTAAGGTCTAGGGTTAGGGTTAGAGGTAGCTTTACTGCTAAGATTAGGTCTCGGCATTAAGGTAAGGGTTAGTGTTAGGGTTAAGGGTTAGGGTTAGGTTTAATTGTTAGGATTAGGATCAGAATTAAGGGTTAGGCTTAGGGTTAGGGGATAGGGTTAGGGTTTAGGGTAAACTTTTAAGGTTATGTTTAGGGATAAGGTTAGGGTTAGCGTTTAAGGTTAGGGTTAGTATTAGGGTTGTTTGTAGGGTTAAGGTAATGTTTAGTGGTTAGAATTAGGGTTAGGGATTAGGGGTTACTGTTATGGCTAGGAGTTAGGGTTAGAATTAAGTGATAGGGGTTGTTCTTAGCATAAGTGTTATGCATTAATGTTAGGATAAGTGGTTAAAGTTAGGTTTACGGTGAGGTTTATGTGTTAAGGTGAGCAATAGGATCAGGGTTAGAATTATGAGTGAGGGGTAGGGTTTTGCTTAGGGTATGGGCCCTGTCTGCCCTAGGAGTGGGATTGAGGGGGATGCGATTGTCACCAGAAACCCACTCTATCGTATGCAGGGTATGGGCCCATGGGTTTCTTGTAGGACACTCTG
The DNA here is from genome assembly GCF_041146395.1 of Eulemur rufifrons. Lineage (NCBI taxonomy): Eukaryota > Metazoa > Chordata > Mammalia > Primates > Lemuridae > Eulemur > Eulemur rufifrons. Next base: position 768,899 of record NW_027182853.1, on the reverse strand, counting down.
GCAGAGCCTGATTTCACGCATGGTAAAGGAGGTTTGTAAGCTTTCAAATCTCTAAGAAAGTAAGAAGTCTGAGAATTAGATTTAAGGTTAGGATTATCGTTATGGTTAGGGATGAAGTTTAATCTTAGGGTGAGGGCTTCGGGTAAGGGGATACGGTTAGTTTTAGGGTTAAAAGTTACTGTTAGGTTTAACAGTTACAGTTAGACTTAGGGTTTAGGTTTAGGGTTAGGGTTAAGCTTAGGGGTTATGGTTTGGTACAGGGTTAGGGTTAAGTGTTAGGGTTAGGGTTAAAGATCATGACAAGGGTTAGAGTTAAGGGTTAGTTTGAGTGTTAACAGTAGGGTTAAGGATAACTTTTCGGGTTAGGGGTTAGGATTAGTGTTAGGGCTGAGATTTAGCGGTTAGTTTAAGGGCACAGGACCTGTTTAATCTATGGTGGAGAGTGGTGCACAGGGTCGCTGCGACACAACACCACCGTACGCTGGGCCTTGGGCCAAGACCTACATACAGGACTCAGGTGGAGCCTCTTCTCACGCATGACATGGCTGTATTGTAGGCTTGGTTAACTCTGAGAATGGAAGAAGTGTCAGAAATCGGGTTAGGGCTGGCTGTAGGTGTTTTTAACCCCTAACCCTAACACTAACCCCCTAATCCTAACCCTAACACTAACCCCAAGGTTAAATCTAACCTTAACCCCTACGACAACCCTAACCCTAACCCTAACCCCTCTCACTGTAGAATAAACAGGTCCTGTGCCCTTAAACTAACCACTAAATCTAAGCCCTAACATCAACCCTAACCTCTGACCCTAAACCTAAGCCCTGAGCCTAAAGCCCAACACTAACTCTAAACTCTTACCCTAAAGCTAATCCCTAACCCTAATGCTAACCTCTAAACGTAACCCTAACTGTGAACCCTAAACCTAACCCTAACCTCGAGCGCTAACCATAGCACTTAACTCTAACCCTAAACCTAACATGAACCCTTAATCCTAACACTAACCCTAACCCTAACTCTTAACTTTAACCCTGACTGTTAACCCTCACACTAACCTTTAAACCTAACCTTAATCGTAATCTTTAACCCTAAACCTAATATTTAACCCTAATCCTGTACCAAACCCTAAACCCTAACCTTAAACCTAACCATAAACCTTAACCCTGAACCTAACTGTAACGGTTAAAACTAAGAGTAACCTGTAACGCTACCCGTAACCCCTAACTCTAAGCCTTCACCCTAATACTAACCTTGATCCTTAACCCGAACCCTAACCCTAACCCTAAATCTAATTCTCAGTCTTCTTGCTTTCTTAGAGTTTAGAAAGCCTACAATCCTCCCATGCCATGCGTGAAAGGAGGCTCTTCCACTGTGTCCTGAATGAACCGCTGGGGCCCATAACCAGAGTACGATAGAGTGGGTTCCTGGTGACAATCCCAGCCCCCTAACCCCCCCCCCCCGCCTAATGCAGACAAGGCCCGTGCCCTAAGCATAAACTCTACACCTCACCCAAAACTCTAACCCTGAAAATAACATTTAACCCTGATTCTATTGCTCACCTTAGAATGTAAACCTCACCGTAACCTGAACTTTAACCTCTTATCCTAACGTTAATGCATAACACTTACCCTGAGATTAACCCCTATCCCATAATTCTAACCCTATCTCCTAGTCATAACTGTGACAACTAATCCCTAACCCTAATTCTAAACCACTAACACTAACTGTTACCCTACGTAGTTACTGTTACGGTAACCTACTGTTACCCTAACACTGAACCTAACCCTTACTCCTAACGCCAAAGCTATGGCTAAAAATAATGCTAACCCTTGACCCTTTACCCTAACTCCTAACCCTAACCCTAATCCTAACCACTAAACCCAACCTTAGCTCTTAACCCTAACCCTAAACCTTACCCTGACGCCTAGACCTAACACTAACACTAAACTAACACCTAACCCTAATCATAACCCCTAAAGCTAACCCTAACCCGGAACCCTAAACCTAACTCTAACACTTAATACTAACTATATCCCTAACCCCTAACCCCAACCCTAACCCTAACCGTTAACCCTCACCCTAACCCTTAAACCGGACCCTAACACTAAATCTTAACCCTAAAGCTACGCCCAACCCTTAACCATAATCCTATCCCTTAACCCTAAACCTAACCCCAACCCTAAACCTAACACTAACCCCAATCCTAATTCTAACCATAGCCCTTAATACATCACTACGCCTAACCCCTAACCCTAACCCTAACCCCTAATGCTAACCCTAACACTGAACCCTAAACCTAAACCTATCCCTAACCCTTAAACATAACTCTATCCCTAACCAATAATCCTAAGCCTAGTCTTTAACCCTCACCCTAGAGCTTAACTCAAACCGTAACCCTAAGCCTAAACCCCAACCCTAACACTTAACACAAACCCTAAGCCTAAACACTTAACGCCAATCCTATCCTTTAACCCTAACACTAACCCTGATGCCTAATCCTAACCCTAACACTAACCCCAACCATAAATCTAACCCTAGCCCCTAACGCAAAACTAACCCCTAACCCTAACACTAACCCTAAATCCTAGTCCCTAACCACTAAACCTCACTTGAACCCTAACCCCTAACACCAAACCCTTAACCCTAACCATAACCCTATTTCTCACACTACTTCCATTCTCAGAGTTAACCAAGCCTAAAATACAACCATGCAATGCGTGAGTAGAGTTTCCGCATGAGTCCTGCAAGTAGGTCTGGGCCAAAGGCCCAGGATCCGATGGTGTGGTGTCGCATGGAAACATTCTGCACCCTTCTCACCATAGATTACACAGGTCCTGTACCCTTAAACTAACTGCCAAATCAAAGCCCAAACACTGACCCTAACCCCTAACCCTACCTAAGCCCTGACCCTAATGCCCAACACTAACACTAAACGCTTACCCTAAACCTAACCCCTAAATGTAACCTTAACCATGAACCCTAAACCTAACCCAAACCCCTAACCCTAACCATAACACTTAACTCTAACCCTAAACCTAACATGAACACTTAACCCTAACCCTAACCCATAAACCTGACACTTAACCTTAACCCTAACCATTAACCCTCACACTAAACCTTAACCCTAACCCTAATCCTAATCTTTGAGCCTAAACCTAGCACTTAACCCTTACCCTGTACCAAAACCTAACCCCTAATCTTAACCCTAAGCTTAAACCTTAAAGCTTAACCCTAAACCTAACTGTAACTGTTAAACCTAACACTAACCTTTAACCCTGACCCTAACTGAAACCCCTAACCCTAAGCCCTCACCATAACAGTAACCAATATTGCTAACCCTAACCCTAATCCTAGCCCTAAATTTAATTCTCAGACTTCTTGCTTTCTCAGAGTTTACAAAGCCTACAATCGTCCCATGCCATGTGTAGAAGGAGGCTTGGCCACTGTGTCCGGCATGAAACCAAGGGGCCCATACCCAGTGTATGATAGAGTGGCTTCCGGCATCTATCCCAGCCCTCTAAGCCCCCTCCTAGAGCAGAGAGGGCTCGTGATATAAGCATAAACACTACCCCTCACCCATAACCCTAACCCTGAACATCACAGCTCACCCTGATACTATTGCTCACCTTAACACATCAACCTCACCATAACTCTAACTTCAACCTGTTATCCTAACGTTAATGCATAAGACTTACCCTAAGAACAACCCCTATCCCTTAATTCTAACCCTAACTCCTAGCCACAATTGTAACACCTAATCCCTAAGGCTAATTCAAAACTGCTAAACATTACCTTATCCCTACAAACTAACCCTAACCCTAACCGCTAACCCTAACCGTACACCTAAAAATAACCGTAACACTTGACACTTAACCCTAACCCTTAACCCTGATCCTAATCCTAACAATTAAACCTAACCCTAACTCTTAAGCCTAACACTAACACGTACCCTAATGCCTAGACCTAACCCTAAGAGTAAACGTAACCCCTAACCCTAACCCTAATCCCTAATGCTAACCCTAACACTGAACCCTAATCCTAAGCCTTAAACCTAACTCTATCCTTAACCCATAACCCTAGCCCTAACCGTTAACCCCACACTAAACCTTAACTCGAACTGTAACCCTAACCCTTAAAACTAAACCTAACACTTAACGCTAACCCTAAGCCTTAACGCTTAACCCTTATCCTATCCCTTAACCCTAACCCTAACCCATAACGCTAACCCTAACCCCACTCTAAATCTAACCCTAGCCCCTAACCCAACCCTAACCCCTAAGCCCTAACCCTATCACTAAACCCAACACCTACTCCCTAACCCCTAATCCTCACTCGAAGCTTAAGCCCTAACCCTAAGCCCTCTCCCTGACTAATCTTCATCCCTAACCCTAACCATAATCCTAACCCTAAATCTAATTCTCAGACTTCTTGCTATCTCAGAGTTTTAAAAGCCTACAATTCTCCAAAGCCATGCGTGAAAGCTGGCTCTGCCACAGTGTCCTGCATGAAACCCAGGAGCCCATACTCTGTGTACAATAGAGTGGGTTCCCGGGGACAATCACAGCCCCCTAACTCCCCCTGCTAGTGCTGACAGGGCCCATGCCCTAAGCAAAAACCCTGCACCTCACCCATAACCCTAACCCTGAACATAACACCTAACCCTGATGTTATTGTTCACCTTAACACGTAAACCTCACTGTAACCCTAACTTTAACCCCTATCCTAATGTTATTGCATAACACTTACCCTAAGAACAAACCCTATCCCTTAATTCTAAGCCTAACTCCTAGCATAACCGTAACACCTAATCCCTAAACTTAATTCTAAACTGCTAAACATTACCTTCACCCTACAAACAACCCTAACACTAACCCTAACTCTAACCGCTAACCCTAACCCTAACCATTACCCTGATCATAATCCTAACAATTAAACCTAACCCTAATTCTTAACCCTAACACGAACCATTACCATAATGCCTAGACCTAACCCTAACTGTAACCCTAACCGCTAATGCTAACCCTAACCCCGAACCCTAAACCTAACCCTAACCCTATCCCTTAAACCTATTACTATCCCTAAACCATTACCCTAATCGCAACTGTTAACCCTCACTCTCACCCTTAACTTGGACCGAAACCCTAACCCTTAACCCTAACCTTAACCCTTACTGCTAATCTTAAGCCTTCACCCTTTACCTTAATCCTATCTTGTAAGCCTAACCCTAACGCTGACCCCTAACCCACCTGAACATTAACCCTAAACCTAAATCTAACGCTATCCCCTTACAAAAACCTAACACCTAACCCCTGACACACTAATCCTAACTTCTAATTCCTAACCACTAAACTTCACTCAAACCCAAACCTCTAACCCCAAACACATAACCCTAACCATAACCCTAATTCTCACACTTCCTTCGTTCTCAGAGTTGACCAAGCCTACAATAGAGCCATGCCACGAGTGAGAAGAGGCTCTGCCTGAGTCCTGCATGTAGGTCTGGGCCCAAGGCCCAAGTACGATGGTGTGGTGTTGAGGCGACCCAGTCTGCACCCTTCCCACCATAGATTAAACAGAGCATGTGCCCTTAAACTAACCACTAAATCTAAGCCCTAACACTAAACCTAAATCCTAACCCTAAACCTCGGCCCTTATCCTAACGCCCAACAGTAACACTAAACACTCGCCCTAAACTTAACCCGTAACCCGAACCCCTAAATGTAACCCTAACCATGAACCCTAAACCTAACCCTAACTTCTAGCCATAACCATAACACTTAACTCTAAACCTAAATGTTACACGAAGCCTTATTCCTAACCCTAAGCCCAACCCTAACCCTTAATCTTGAAACTTACCATTAACCCTCACACTAACCCTTAACCCTAACCCTAATCCTAATCTTTAACCATAAAGCTAACACTGAAGCCTAACCCTGTGCCAAACGATAAAACCAAACCTTAACCCTAACCCTGAAACTTAACCATAAACGTAACTGTAACTGTTAAAAATAACACAAACCTTTAACCCTAACCCCTAACCCTAAGAGCCCACCCTAACACTAATCTTCCTCGCTAAACATTACCATAATCCTACCCCTAAATCTAATTGTCAGACTTCTTGCTTTCTCAGAGTTTAGAAAGCCTAAAATCCTCCCATGCCATGAGTAAAAGGGGGCTCTACCACTGTGTCCTGCATGAAACCCAGGAGCCCATATCCAGCATACGATAGAGTGGGTTCCCGGGGACAATCCCATCCCCCTAACCCCAGCCCCCCGCCCAGTGCAGACAGGGCCTGTACGCTAAGTATAAACACTACCCCTAACAGATAACCCTCACCCTGAATATAACACCTGACCCTGATCCTATTGCTCACCTTAAAACATAAACCTCCCCGTAACCCTAACTTATCCCCTTATCTTAACCTTAATGCATAACACCCTGAGAAGAAGCCCTATCCCATAATTCTAATCCTAATCCCCAGCCATAACCATAAGAACTCATCCCTAATTCTAAAATGCCAACCCTAAACTTCACCCTACAAACAACCCTAACCCTAACCCTAACCTCTAACCCTAAGCCCTCACCCTATCACTAATCTTCATCCCTAAACCGTACCGTAATCCTAACCCGAAATCTAATTCTCAGACTTCTTGCTTTCTCAGAGTTTTGAAAGCCTACAATCCTACTAAGCCATGCATGAAAGCCGGCTCTGCCACAGTGTCCTGCAAGAAACCCAGAGGACCATACACAGCGTACGATAGAGTGGGTTCCCAGCGACCACAACCGACCCCTAACATCGATTCCTAGGGCATACAGGGCCCATGCCCTAAGCATAAACACTACCCCTCACCCATAACCCTAACCCAGAACATAACACCTAACCCTGATCCTACTGCTCACCTTAACACGTAAACCTCACCATAACCCTAATTTTAACCCAATATCGTAACGTTAATGCATGACACCCTGAGAACAAGCCCTATACTGTAATTCTAACCCTAACTCCTAGCCATAAGCATAACACCTAATCTCTAATTCTGAAACACCAACCCTAACCTTAACCCTACCAACAACACTAACAGTAACCCTAACCCCTTACCCTAACCCTACGCCTAAAAATAACCGTAACCGTTGATCCTTAGTCATAACCCCTAACCTTAACCCTAACCCTTAACCCTAATCCCAATCCTAACCATTAAACATAACTCCAACTCTTAACCCAAACTCTAACCTTTACCTTAATGCCTAGAGTTCTAACCCCAACACTGACCTACAGTTAGAAGTAACACAAACCCATAATGCTAACCTTAAACCTGAACAATAAACCTAATCCTTAACCATAACACCCTAACCCTAACCCTAACACTTAACCCTGACCCTAACCCTAAACCTTAACCCTAACCCTGAACCCTAACCCTAAGCCTACACTTAACCCTAACCCTATCCATTAACCCTAACCGCTAACGATAACACTAACCCCAACCCTAAACCTACCCCTGGCCCCCTAACCCAGAATTAACACCGAACCCGTAACACTAACTCTACCCCTAACCACTAGCACCTAACCCTGACTCGAAACCTAACCCCTAACTCGAAACCCCTAACCCCAACCCTAACCTTAATTCTCACACTACTTCCATTCCCGAGTGAAGCAAGCCTACAATACAGCCATGCCATGTGTGAGATGAGGCTCCGACTGAGTCCTGCATGTAGGTCTTGTCCCAGGGCCCAGGGAATGATGTTGTGCTTTCGTGGTGACTCCGACCACACCCCTCTCACCGTAGATTAACCAGGTCCTGTGCTCTTAAACTGACCGCTAAATCTAAGCCCTACCACCAACCCTAACCCCTGACCCTGAACTTAAGCCCCGAGCCTAAAGCCCAACACTAACTCTAAACCCTTACCCTAAACCTAATCCCTAACCCTAATGCTAACCCCTAAACGTAACCCTAACCGTGAACAGTAAACCTAACCCTAACCTCTAACACAAACCCTAACACATAACTCTAACCCTAAAACTAACCCTAACCCTTAACCCTAAACCTAAACCCTAACCCTAACCCTTAAACTTAATCTTAACCGTTAACTCTCATGCTAACCTTTAATGCTAACTCTAATCCTAATCTTCAAACCTAAACCTAACACAACCCTAACCCTGTACCAAAACCTAACCCCTCATCTTAACCCTATCCGCAAACCTCAACCCCAAAACGAACTGTAACCGTTAAACCTAACAGTAACCTTAAACCGTAACCCTAATCTGTAACCCTATTCCCTCACCATAACACTACACTTCATCCTGAACCCTAACCATAATCCTAACCCTAAATCTAATTCTCAGACTTCTTGCTTTCTTAGAGTTTAGAAAGCCTGCAATCCTCCCGTGCCATGTGTGAAAGGAGGCTCTACCACTGTGTCCTGCATGAAACCCACGGGCCCATACCCAGAGTCCGATACAGTGGGTTCCCGGTGACAATCCCAGCCCCCTAACCTCCCCCCAGCTTAATGCCGACAGGGCCCGTGCACTAAGCATAAATGATACCTTTAACAGATAACCCTAACCCTGAACATGGCACCTAACCCTGTTCCTATTTCTCCCCTTAACACGTAAACCTCACCGTGAGCCTAACTTTAACCTCTTAACGTAACGTTAATGCATAACCCATTCCCTGAGAACATCCCCTATCCCATAATTCTAACCCTATCTCCTAGTCATAACTGTAACACCTAATCCCTAACCCTAATTCTCCACCGCTAAGCCTAACCGTAACGCTGCCTACAACCCTAACACTGACAGGAACCCTTAGTTCTAACCCCAACGCTATGCCTAACAAAAGCCCTAACCCTTCACCCTTCACCCTAACCCCTAAGCATTACCCTAAGCTTTAACCGTAATCCTAAT
>NW_027182853.1:742500-752500 GCF_041146395.1 Eulemur rufifrons | reverse complement strand
AACACTGACCCTAACCTTAACCTTTAACTCTAAGCCTAACCCTTAACCCTGCAGTAAGGAAGACCCTTAATGCTAATGGGATCCCTTATCCCTAACCCTAACACTACAGCTAAAAATAACCCTAACCTTTGATCCTTAAACCTAACCCCTAACACTTACTTTAACCCCAAACCCTAACCCTAATCCTAAGCATTAAACCTAACCCTATCTCTTAACCCTAACGCTAGCCCTTACCCTAACGCCTAGATCTAACCGTAAATCTAACCTACCGCCTAATCCTAACCTGAAGCCCTAATGCTAACTCTAACCCTGAACCCTAAACCTACCCGTAACCCTTAACACTATCCCTATCCGTGAACCTTAACCCTGACCTTAACCATTACACGCACCCAAGCATTTAACCCTGACCCTAACACTAATCCTTAATGATAACCCTAACACTAAACCCTAACCCTAAGCCCAACACTTAACCCTAATCCTATCCCTTAACCCTAACCCTAACCCTAATGCTAACCCCTAAACGTAGCCCTAACCGTCACCAGTAAACCTAAACCTAACCTCTAACACAAACCATAGCACATAACTCTAACCCTAAAACTAACCCTAACCCAAACCCTAACCCTAAACCCTAACTCTTAACCTTAACCCTAAGCGTTAACTCTCACACTAACCTTTAATCCTAACCCTAATCCTAATCTTCAACCCTAAACCTAACACTTAACCCTAACTCTGTACCTAACCCTAACCACTCATCTTAACCCTAACCGTAAACCTCAACTCTAAACCAAAGTGTAACCGTTAAACCTAAGAGTAACCTTTAACCCTAACCCTATTCCATAACCCTAAGCCCTCACCCTAACAATAAACTTCATCCTTAACCCTAAACAGAATCCTAACCCTAAATCTAATTCTCAGACTTCTTGCATTCTTAGAGTACAGAAAGCCTCAATCCTCCCATGCCATTCGTGAAAGGAGGCTCTACCACTGTGTCCTGCATGAAACCCACGGGCCCATACCCAGAGTATGATAGAGTGGGTTCCCGGGTACAATCCCAGTCCCCTAAACTCCCCCCGCCCGCCTAATGCAGACAGGGCCCGTGCGCTAAGCATAAACAATACCTTTAACAGATAACCCTAACCCTGAACATAACACCCAACCCTGTTCCTATTTCTCCCCTTAACACGTAAACCTCACCATGCGCCTAACTTTAACCTCTTATCCTAACGTGAATGCATAACCCATTTCCTGAGAACAACCCCTATCCCATAATTCTAACCCTATCTCCTAGTCATCACTGTGACACCTAATCCCTAACCCTAATTCTAAACCGCTAACCCTAACCGTAACCCTACCTACAACCCTAACACTGACAGTAACCCTTACCTCTAACCCCAACGCTATGCCTAACAAAAACCCTAACCCTTGACCCTAACCCTTCACCCTAACCCTTAAGCCTTACCCTAACCCTTAACCCTAATCCTAACCCTAACCATTAAACCTAACCCTAGCTCTTAAAGCTAACCCTAAACCTTACCCTCACGACTAGACCTAACTCTGACACTAACCTAACACCTAACACTAACCAGAACCCCTAAAGCTAACCCTGAACCCTATCCCTAACCCTACCAGTAAACTTTAACCCTAAACCTAAGCCCAAACCGTAACCCTAATCCTATCCTTTTATCCTAAAACTAACCCCTAAACCTAATCCCTATACCTCACCGTAACTCTAACCCCAATCCTAATTCTAACCATACCCCTTCATAAAACACTAACTCCTAACCGCTAACCCTGACACTAACCAAAAACACTAATCACTAATCCCTAACCCTAACGCTTAACCTTTACCCTAACCGTTAACCCTCACCCCAAATCTTAACACTGACCCTAACCTTAACCTTTAACTCTAAGCCTAACCCTTAACCCTACAGTAAGGAAGACTCTTAATGCTAATGGGATCCCTTATCCCTAACCCTAACACTACATCTAAAAATAACCCTAACCTTTGATCCTTAAACATAACCCCTAACACTTACTTTAACCCCAAACCCTACCCCTAATCCTAAGCATTAAACGTAAGCCTATCTCTTAACCCTAACGCTAGCCCTTACCCTAACGCATAGATCTAACCCTAAATCTAACCTACCGCCTAATCCTAACCTTAAGTCCTAATGCTAACTCTAACCCTGAACCCTAAACCTACCCGTAACCCTTAACACTAACCCTATCCTTGAACCTTAACCCTGACCCTAACCATTACCCGCACCCAAGCATTTAACCCTGACCCTACCCCTAATCCTTAATGATAACCCTAACGCTAAACCCTAACCCTAAGCCCAACACTTAACCCTAATCCTATCCCTTAACCCTAACCCTAATGCTAACCCCTAAACGTAACCCTCACCGTTACCAGTAAACCTAACCCTAACCTCTAACACAATCCATAGCACATAACTCTAACCCTAAAACGAACCCTAACCGTAACCCTAAACCTAAACCCTAACTCTTAACCTTAACCCTAAGCGTTAACTCTCATTCTAACCTTTAATCCTAACCCTAATCCTAATCTTCAACCCTAAACCTAACACTTAACCCTAACCCTGTACCAAACCCTAACCCCTCATCTTAACCCTAACCGTAAATCTCAACCCTAAACCAAATTGTAACCGTTAAACCTAAGAGTAACCTTTAACCCTAACCCTAATCCCTAATCCTAAGCCCTCACCCTAACACTAAACTTCATCCTTAACCCTAACCAGAATCCTAACCCTAAATCTAATTATCAGTCTTCTTGCTTTCTTACAGTTTAGAAAGCCTGCAATCCTCCCATGCCATGCGTGAAAGGAGGCTCTACCACTGTGTCCTGCATGAAACCCACGGGCCCATACCCAGAGTATGATAGAGTGGGTTCCCGGGTACAATCCGAGCCCCCTAAACTCCCCCCACCCGCCTAATGCAGACAGGGCCTGTGCGCTACGCATAAACAATACCTTTAACAGATAACCCTAACCCTGAACATAACACCGAACCCTGTTCCTATTTCTCCCCTTAACACGTAAACCTCACCGTGCGCCTAACTTTAACCTCTTATCCTAACGTTAATGCATAACCCATTTCCTGAGAACAACCCCATCCCATAATTCTAACCCTATCTCCTAGTCATCACTGTGACACCTAATCCCTAACCCTAATTCTAAACCGCTAACCCTAACCGTAACCCTACCTACAACCCTAACACTGACAGTAACCCTTACTTCTAACCCCAACGCTATGCCTAACACAAACCGTAACCCATGACCCTAAACCTTCACCCTAACCCCTAAGCCTTACCCTAACCCTTAAACCTAATCCTAATCCTAACCATTAAACCGAACCCTACCTCTTAAAGCTAACCCTAAACCTTACCCTCACGACTAGACCTAACCCTGACACTAACCTAACACCTAACCCTAACCAGAACCCCTAAAGATAACCCTGAACCCTATCCCTAACCCTAGCAGTAAACTTTAACCCTAAACCTAAGCCCAACCCGTAACCCTAATCCTATCCTTTTACCCTCAAACTAACCGCTATACCTAACCGCTATACCTCACCCTAACTCTCACCCCAATCCGAATTCTAACCATACCCCTTCATAAAACACTAACTCCTAACCGCTAACCCTAACACTAACCAAAAACCCTAATCACTAATCCCTAACCCTAACGCTTAACCTTTACCCTAACCGTTAACCCTCACCCTAAATCTTAACACTGACCCTAACCTTAACCTTTAACTCTAAGCCTAATCCTTAACCCTACAGTAAGGAAGACCCTTAATGCTAATGGGATCCCTTATCCCTAACCCTAACACTACAGTTAAAAATAACCCTAACATTTGATCCTTAAACCTAACCCCTAACACTTACCTTAACCCCAAACCCTAACCCTAATCCTAAGCATTAAACCTAACCCTATCTCTTAACCCTAACGCTAGCCCTTACCCTAACGCCTAGATCTAACCCTAAATGTAACCTACCGCCTAATCCTAACCTTAAGCCTTAATGGTAACTCTAACCCTGAACCCTAAACCTACCCATAACCCTTAACACTAACCCTATCCGTGAACCTTAATCCTGACCCTAACTATTACCCGCACCCAAGCATTTAACCCTGACCCTAACCCTAATCCTTAATGATAACCCTAACACTAAACCCTCACCCTAAGCCCAACACTTAACCCTAATCCTATCCCTTAACCTTAACCCTAACCTAACCCTAACACTAACCCTAACCCCAAACCTAACCCTAACCCTAACCCCTAACCCTAACCCTAACCCCTAACCCTAACCCTAACCCCTACCCCAACCCCAACCCTAACCCCTAACCCTAACGCTAACCCCTAACCCTAACCCTAACCCCTAACCCTAACCCTAACCTAACCCTAACCCAACCCTAACCCTAACCCTAACCCCTAACCCTAACCCTTACCTTTACCCTAACCCTTACCCTTACCCTTACCCTAACCCTAACCCTAACCCCTAACCCTAACCCCTAACCCTAACCCTAACCCCTAACCCTAACCCCTAACCCCTACCCTAACCCTAACCCCTAACCCTAAACCTAACCCCTAACCCTAACCCTAAACCTAACCCCTAACCCTAACTCCTAACCCTAACCCCTGACCCTGACCCTGACCCCTGAACCTGACCCTGACCCTAACCCTAACCCTAAACCTAAACCCTAACCCTAGCCCTAGCCCTAACCCGTAACCCTAACCCTAACCCCTAACCCTAACCCTAACTCTAACCCTGAACCCTAAACCTACCCGTAACCCTTAACACTAACCCTATCCGTGAACCTTAACCCTGACCCTAAACATTACCCGCACCCAAGCATTTAACCCTGACCCTAACCCTAATCCTTAATGCTAACCCTAACACTAAACCCTAACCCTAAGCCCAACACTTATCCCTAATCCTATCCCTTAACCCTAACCCTAACCCTAATGCTACCCCCTAAACGTAACCCTAACCGTGACCAGTAAACCTAACCGTAACCTCTAACACAAACCATAGCACATAACTCTAACCCTAAAACTAACCCTAACCCTAACCCTAACCCTGACCCTAAACCCTAACTCTGAACCTTAACCCTAAGCGTTAACTCTCACGCTAACCTTTAATCCTAACCCTAATCCTAATCTTCAACCCTAAACCTAACACTTAACCCTAACCCTGTACCAAACCCTAACCCCTCATCTTAACCCTAACCGTAAACCTCAACCCTAAACCAAAGTGTAACCGTTAAACCTAAGAGTAACCTTTAACCCTAACCCTAATCCCTAACCCTAAGCCCTCACCCTAACACTAAACTTCATCCTTAACCCTAACCAAAATCCTAACCTTAAATCTAATTCTCAGACTTCTTGCTTTCTTAGAGTTTAGAAAGCCTGCAATCCTCCCATGCCATGCGTGAAAGGAGGCTCTACCACTGTGTCCTGCATGAAACCCACGGGCCCATACCCAGAGTATGATAGAGTGGGTTCCCGGGTACAATCTCAGCCCCCTAAACTCCCCACGCCCACCTAATGCAGACAGGGCCCGTGCGCTAAGCATAAACAATACCTTTAACAGATAACCCTAACCCTGAACATAACACCCAACCCTGTTCCTATTTCTCCCCTTAACACGTAAACCTCACCGTGCGCCTAACTTTAACCTCTCATCATAACGTTAATGCATAACCCATTTCCTGAGAACAACCCCTATCCCATAATTCTAACCCTATCTCCTAGTCATCACTGTGACACCTAATCGCTAACCCTAATTCTAAACCGCTAACCCTAACCGTAACCCTACCTACAACCCTAACACTGACAGTAACCCTTACTTCTAACCCCAACGCTATGGCTAACAAAAAACCTAACCCTTGACCCTAACCCTTCACCCTAACCCCTAAGCCTTACCCTAACCCTTAACCCTAATCCTAATCCTAACTATTAAACCTAACCCTAGCTCTTAAAGCTAACCCTAAACCTTACCCTCACGACTAGACCTAACCCTGACACTAACCTTACACCTAACCCTAACCAGAACCCCTAAAGCTAACCCTGAACCCTATCCCTAACCCTAGCAGTAAACTTTAACCCTAAACCTAAGCCCAGCCCGTAACCCTAATCCTATCCCTTTACCCTAAAACTAACCCCTAAACCTAACCCCTATACCTCACCCTAACTCTAACCCCAATCCTAATTCTAACCATACCCCTTCATAAAACACTAACTCCTAACCGCTAACCCTAACACTAACCAAAAACCCTAATCACTAATCCCTAACCCTAACGCTTAACCTTTACCCTAACCGTTAACCCTAACCCTAAATCTTAACACTGACCCTAACCTTAACCTTTAACTCTAAGCCTAACCCTTAACCCTACAGTAAGGAAGACCCTTAATGCTAATGGGATCCCTGATCCCTAACCCTAACATTACAGATAAAAATAACCCTAACCTTTGATCCTTAAAGCTAACCCCTAACACTTACTTTAACCCCAAACCCTAACCCTAATCCTAAGCATTAAACCTAACCCTATCTCTTAACCCTAACGCTAGCCCTTACCCTAAGGCCTAGATCTAACCCTAAATCTAACCTACCGCCTAATCCTAACCTTAAGCCCCAATGCTAACTCTAACCCTGAACCCTAAACCTATCCGTAACTCTTAACACTAACCCTATCCGTGAACCTTAACCCTGACCCTAACCATTACCCGCACCCAAGCATTTAACACTGACCCTACCACTAATCCTTAATGATAACCTAACACTAAACCCTAACCCTAAGCCCAACACTTAACACTAATCCTATCCCTTAACCCTAACCCTAACCCTAATGCTAACCCCTAAACGTAACCCTAAGCGTGACCAGTAAACCTAACCCTAACATCTAACACAAACCATAGCACATAACTCTAAACCTAAAACGAACCCTAACCCTAAACCTAACCCCTAACTCTTAACCTTAACCCTAAGCGTTAACTCTCACGCTAACCTTTAATCCTAACCCTAATCCTAATCTTGAACCCTAAACCTAACACTTAACCCTAACCCTGTACCTAACCCTAACCCCTCATCTTAACCCTAACCGTAAACCTCAACCCTAAATCAAAGTGTAACCGTTAAACCTAAGAGTAACCTTTAACCCTAACCCTAATCCCTAACCCTAAGCCCTCACCCTAACACTAAACTTCATCCTTAACCCTAACCAGAATCCTACCCCTAAATCTAATTCTCAGACTTCTTGTTTTCTTAGAGTTTAGAAAGCCTGCAATCCTCCCATGCCATGCGTGAAAGGAGGCTCTACCACTGTGTCCTGCATGAAACCCACGGGCCCATACCCAGAGTATGATAGAGTGGGTGCCCGGGTACAATCCCAGCCCCCTAAACTCCCCCCACCCGCCTAATGCAGACAGGGCCCGTACACTAAGCATAAACAATACCTTTAACAGATAACCCTAACCCTGAACATAACACCCAACCCTGTTCCTATTTCTCCCCTTAACACGTAAACCTCACCGTGCGCCTAACTTTAACCTCTTATCCTAACGTTAATGCATAACCCATTTCCTGAGAACAATCCCTGGCCAATAATTCTAACCCTATCTCCTAGTCATCACTGTGACACCTAATCCCTAACCCTAATTCTAAACCGCTAACCCTAACCGTAACCCTACCTACAACCCTAACACTGACAGTAACCCTTACTTCTAACCCCAACGCTATGCCTAACAAAAACCCTAACCCTTCACCCTAACCCCTAAGCCTTACCCTAACCCTTAACCCTAATCCTAATGCTAACCATGAAACCTAACCCTAGCTCTTAAAGCTAACCCTAAACCTTACCCTCACGAATAGACCTAACCCTGACACTAACCTAACACCTAACCCTAACCAGAACCCCTAAAGCTAACCCTGAACCCTATCCCTAACCCTAGCAGTAAACTTTAACCCTAAACCTAAGCCCTACCCGTAACCCTAATCCTATCCTTTTACCCTAAAACTAACCCCTAAACCTAACCCCTATACCTCACCCTAACTCTAACCCCAATCCTAATTCTAACCATACCCCTTCATAAAACACTAACCCCTAACCGCTAACCCTAACACTAACCAAAATCCCTAATCACTAATCCCTAACCCTAACGCTTAACCTTTACCCTAACCGTTAACCCTCACCCTAAATCTTAACACTGACCCTAACCTTCACCTTTAACTCTAAGCCTAACCCTTAAAACTACAGTAAGGAAGACCCTTAATGCTAATGGGATC
Organism: Eulemur rufifrons; assembly: GCF_041146395.1. Taxonomy (NCBI): domain Eukaryota; kingdom Metazoa; phylum Chordata; class Mammalia; order Primates; family Lemuridae; genus Eulemur; species Eulemur rufifrons. Next base: position 744,195 of record NW_027182853.1, on the reverse strand, counting down.
CCTTATCCCTAACCCTAACACTACAGCTAAAAATAATCCTAACCTTGGATCCTTAAACCTACCCCCTAACACTTACTTTAACCCCAAACCCTAAGCCTATTCCTAAGCATTAAACCTAACCCTATCTCTTAACCCTAACGCTAACCCTTACCCTAAGGCCTAGATCTAACCCTAAATCTAACCTACCGCCTAATCCTAACCTTAAGCCCTAATGCTAACTCTAACCCTGAACCCTAAACCTACCCGTAACCCTTAACACTAACCCTATCCGTGAACCTTAATCCTGACCCTAACCATTACCCGCACCCAAGCATTTAACCCTGACCCTAACACTAATCCTTAATGATAAACCTAAACCTAACCCTAACCCTGAGCCCAACACTTAACGCTAATCCTTTCCCTTAACCCTAACCCTAATGCTAACCCCTAAACGTAACCCTCACCGTGACCAGTAAACCTAAACCTAACCTCTAACACAAACCATAGCACATAACTCTAACCCTAAAACTAACCCTAACCCTAACCCTAACCCTAAACCCTAACTCTTAACCTTAACACTAAGCGTTAACTCTCACGCTAACCTTTAATCCTAACCCTAATCCTAATCTTCAACCCTAAACCTAACTCTTAACCCTAAACCTGTACCAAACCCTAACCCCTCATCTTAAACGTAACCGTAAACCTCAACCCTAAACCAAAGTGTAACCGTTAAACCTAAGAGTAACCTTTAACCCTAACCCTAATACCTGACCCTAAGCCCTCACCCTAACACTAAACTTCATCCTTAACCCTAACCATAATCCTAGCCCTAAATCTAATTCTCAGACTTCTTGCTTTCTTAGAGTTTAGAAAGCCTGCAATCCTCCCATGCCATGCGTGAAAGGAGGCTCTACCACTGTGTCCTGCATGAAACCCACGGGCCCATACCCAGATTATGATAGAGTGGGTTCCCGGGTACAATCCCAGCCCCCTAAACTCCCCCCGCCCGCCTAATGCAGACAGGGCCCGTGCGCTAAGCATAAACAATACCTTTAACAGATAACCCTAACCCTGAACATAACACCCAACCCTGTTCCTATTTCTCCCCTTAACACGTAAACCTCACCGTGCGCCTAACTTTAACCTCTTATCCTAACGTTAATGCATAACCCATTTCCTGAGAACAACCCCTATACCATAATTCTAACCCTATCTCCTAGTGATCACTGTGACACCTAATCCCTAACCCTAATTCTAAACCGCTAACCCTAACCGTAACCCTACCTACAACCCTAACACTGACAGTAACCCTTACTTCTAACCCCAACGCTATGCCTAAAAAACACCCTAACCCTTCACCGTAACCCGTAAGCCTTACCCTAACCCTTAACCCTAATCCTAATCCTAACCATTAAACCTAACCCTAGCTCTTAAAGCTAACCCTAAATCTTACCCTCACGACTAGACCTAACCCTGACACTAACCTAACACCTAACCCTAACCAGAACCCCTAAAGCTAACCCTGAACCCTATCCCTAACCCTAGCAGTAAACTTTAACCCTAAACCTAAGCCCAACCCGTAACCCTAATCCTATCCTTTTACCCTAAAACTAACCCCTAAACCTAACCCCTATACCTCACCTTAACTCTAACCCCAATCCTAATTCTAACCATACCCCTTCATAAAACACTAACTCCTAACCGCTAACCCTAACA
>NW_027182853.1:725000-737500 GCF_041146395.1 Eulemur rufifrons | reverse complement strand
CCAGAGTATGATAGAGTGGGTTCCCGGGTACAATCCCAGCCCCCTAAACTCCCCCCGCCCGCCTAATGCAGACAGGGCCCGTGCGCTAAGCATAAACAATACCTTTAACAGATAACCCTAACCCTGAACATAACACCCAACCCTGTTCCTATTTCTCCCCTTAACACGTAAACCTCACCGTGCGCCTAAATTTAACCTCTTATCCTAACGTTAATGCATAACCCATTTCCTGAGAACAACCCCTATCCCATAATTCTAACCCTATCTCCTAGTCATCACTGTGACACCTAATCCCTAACCCTAATTCTAAACCGCTAACCCTAACCGTAACCCTACCTACAACCCTAACACTGACAGTAACCCTTACTTCTAACCCCAACGCTATGCCTAACAAAAACCCTAACCCTTGACCCTAACCCTTCACCCTAACCCCTAAGCCTTACACTAACCCTTAACCCTAATCCTAATCCTAACCATTAAACCTAACCCTAGCTCTGAAAGCTAACCCTAAACCTTACCCTCACGACTAGACCTAACCCTGACACTAACCTAACACCTAACCCTAACAAGAACCCCTAAAGTTAACCCTGAACCCTATCCCTAACCCTAGCAGTAAACTTTAACCCTAAACCTAAGCCCAACCCGTAACCCTAATCCTATCCTTTTACCCTAAAACTAACCCCAAAACCTAACCCCTATACCTCACCCTAACTCTAACCCCAATCCTAATTCTAACCATACCCCTTCATAAAACACTAACTCCTAACCGCTAACCCTAACACTAACTAAATCCCTAATCACTAATCCCTAACCCTAACGCTTAACCTTTACCCTAACCGTTAACCCTCACCCTAAATCTTAACACTGACCATAACCTTAACCTTTAACTCTAAGCCTAACCCTTAACCCTACAGTAAGGAAGACCGTTAATGCTAATGGGATCCCTTATCCCTAACCCTAACACTACAGCTAAAAATAACCCTAACCTTGGATCCTTAAACCTAACCCCTAACACTTACTTTAACCCCAAACCCTAACCCTAATCCTAAGCCTTAAACCTAGCCCTATCTCTTAACCCTAACGCTAGCCCTTACCCTAAGGCCTAGATCTAACCCTAAATCTAACCTACTGCCTAATCCTAACCTTAAGCCCTAATGCTAACACTAACCCTGAACCCTAAACCTACCCGTAACCCTTAACACTAACCCTATCCGTGAACCTTCACCCTGACCCTAACCATTACCCGAACCCTAGCATTTAACCCTGACCCTAACCCTAATCCTTAATGCTAACCCTAACACTAAACCCTAACCCTAAGCCCAACACTTATCCCTAATCCTATCCCTTAACCCTAACCCTAACCCTAATGCTACCCCCTAAACGTAACCCTAACCGTGACCAGTAAACCTAACCCTAACCTCTAACACAAACCATAGCACATAACTCTAACCCTAAAACTAACCCTAACCCTAACCCTAAACCCTAACTCTTAACTTTAACAGTAAGCGTTAACTCTCACGCTGACCTTTAATCCTAACCCTAATCCTAATCTTCAACCCTAAACCTAACACTTAACCCTAAGCCTGTACCAAACCCTAACCCCTCATCTTAACCCTAACCGTAAACCTCAACCCGAAACCAAAGTGTAACCGTTAAACCTAAGAGTAACATTTAACCCTAACCCTAATCCCTAACCCTAAGCTCTCACCCTAACACTAAACTTCATCCTTAACCCTAACCAGAATCCTAACCCTAAATCTAATTCTCAGACTTCTTGCTTTCTTAGAGTTTAGAAAGCCTGCAATCCTCCCATGCCATGCGTGAAAGGAGGCTCTACCACTGCGTCCTGCATGAAACCCACGGGCCCATACCCAGAGTATGATAGAGTGGGTTCCCGGGTACAATCCCTGCCCCCTAAATTCCCCCCGCCCGCCTAATGCAGACAGGGCCCCTGCGCTAAGCATAAACAATACCTTTAACAGATAACCCTAACCCTGAACGTAACACCCAACCCTGTTCCTATATCTCCCCTTAACACGTAAACATCACCGTGCGCCTAACTTTAACCTCTTATCCTAACGTTAATGCATAAACCATTTCCCGAGAACAACCCCTATCCCATAATTCTAACCCTATCTCCTAGTCATCACTGTGACACCTAATCCCTAACCCTAATTCTAAACCGCTAACCCTAACCGTAACCCTACCTACAACCCTAACACTGACAGTAACCCTTACTTCTAACCCCAACGCTATGCCTAACAAAAACCCTAACCCTTGACCCTAACCCTTCACCCTAACCCCTAAGCCTTACCCTAACGCTTAACCCTAATCCTAATCCTAACTATTAAACCTAACACTAGCTCTTAAAGCTAACCCTAAACCTTACCCTCACGACTAGACCTAACCCTGACACTAACCTAACACCTAACCCTAACCAGAACCCCTAAAGCTAACCCTGAACCCTATCCCTAACCCTAGCAGTAAACTTTAACCCTAAACCTAAGCCCAACCCGTAACCCTAATCCTATCCTTTTACCCTAAAACTAACCCCTAAACCTAACCCCTATACCTCACCCTAACTCTAACCCCAATCCTAATTCTAACCATACCCCTTCATAAAACACTAACTCCTAACCGCTAACCCTAACACTAACCAAAAACCCTAATCACTAATCCCTAACCCTAACGCTTAACCTTTACCCTAACCGTTAACCCTCACCCTAAATCTTAACACTGACCCTAACCTTCACCTTTAACTCTAAGCCTAACCCTTAACCCTACAGTAAGGAAGACCCTTAATGCTAATGGGATCCCTTATCCCTAACCCTAACACTACAGCTAAAAATAACCCTAACCTTGGATCCTTAAACCTAACCCCTAACACTTACTTTAACCCCAAACCCTAACCTTAATCCTAAGCATTATACCTAACCCTCTCTCTTAACCCTAACGCTAGCCCTTACCCTAACGCCTAGATCTAACCCTAAATCTAACCTACCGCCTAATCCTAACCTTAAGCCCTAATGCTAACTCTAACCCTGAACCCTAAACCTACCCGTAACCCTTAACACTAACCCTATCCGTGAACCTTAACCCTGACCCTAACCATTACCCGCACCCAAGCATTTAACCCTGACCCTAACCCTAATCCTTAATGCTAACCCTAACACTAAACCCTAATCCTAAGCCCAACACTTATCCCTAAACCTATCCCTTAACCCTAACCCTAACCCTAATGCTACCCCCTAAACGTAACCCTAACCGTGACCAGTAAACCTAACCCTAACCTCTAACACAAACCATAGCACATAACTCTAACCCTAAAACTAACCCTAACCTTAACCCTAACCCTGAACCCTATCTCTTAACCTAAACCCTAAGCGTTAACTCTCACGCTAACCTTTAATCCTAACCCTAATCCTAATCTTCAACCCTAAACCTAACACTTAACCCTAACCCTGTACCAAACCCTAACCCCTCATCTTAACCCTAACCGTAAACCTGAACCCTAAACCAAAGTGTAACCGTTAAACCTAAGAGTAACCTTTAACCCTAACCCTAATCCCTAACCCTAAGCCCTCACCCTAACACTAAACTTCATCCTTAACCCTAACCAGAATCCTAACCCTAAATCTAATTCTCAGACTTCTTGCTTTCTTAGAGTTTAGAAATCCTGCAATCCTCCCATGCCATGCGTGAAAGGAGGCTCTACCATTGCGTCCTGCATGAAACCCACGGGCTCATACCCAGAGTATGATAGAGTGGGTTCCCGGGTACAATCCCAGCCCCCGAAACTCCCCCCGCCCGTCCGATGCAGACAAGGCCCGTGCGCTAAGCATAAACAACACCTTTAACAGATAACCCTAACCCTGAACATAACACCCAACCCTGTTCCTATTTCTCCCCTTAACACGTAAACCTCACCGTGAGCCTAACTTTAACCTCTTATCCTAACGTTAATGCATAACCCATTTCCTGAGAACAACCCCTATCCCATAATTCTAACCCTATCTCCTAGTCATCACTGTGACACCTAATCCCTAACCCTAATTCTAAACCACTAACCCTAACCGTAACCCTACCTACAGCCCTAACACTGACAGTAACCCTTACTTCTAACACCAACGCTATGCCTAACAAAAACCCTAACCCTTGACCCTAACCCTTCACCCTAACCCCTAAGCCTTACCCTAATCCTAATCCTAACCATTAAACCTAACCCTAGCTCTTAAAGCTAACCCTAAACCTTACCCTCACGACTAGACCTAACCCTGACACTAACCTAACACCTAACCCTAACCAGAACCCCTAAAGCTAACCCTGAACCCTATCCCTAACCCTAGCAGTAAACTTTAACCCTAAACCTAAGCCCAACCCGTAACCCTAATCCTATCCTTTTACCCTAAAACTAACCCCTAAACCTAACCCCTATACCTCACCCTAACTCTAACCCCAATCCTAATTCTAACCATACCCCTTCATAAAACACTAACTCTTAACCGCTAACCCTAACACTAACCAAAAACCCTAATCACTAATCCCTAACCCTAACGCTTAACCTTTACCCTAACCGTTAACCCTCACCCTAAATCTTAACACTGACCCTAACCTGAACCTTTAACTCTAAGCCTAACCCTTAACCCTACAGTAAGGAAGACCCTTAATGCTAATGGGATCCCTTATCCCTAACCCTAACACTACAGCTAAAAATAACCCTAACCTTGGATCCTTAAACCTAACCCCTAACACTTACTTTAACCCCAAACCCTAACCCTAATCCTAAGCAATAAACCTAACCCTATCTCTTAACCCTAACGCTAGCCCTTACCCTAACGCCTAGATCTAACCCTAAATCTAACCTACCGCCTAATCCTAACCTTAAGCCCTAATGCTAACACTAACCCTGAACCCGAAACCTACTCGTAACCCTTAACACTAACCCTATCCGTGAACCTAAACCCTGACCCTAACCATTACCCGCACCCAAGCATTTAACCCTGACCCTAACCCTAATCCTTAATGCTAACCTTAACACTAAACCCTAACCCTAAGCCCAACACTTGACCCTAATCCTATCCCTTAACCCTAACCCTAACCCTAATGCTAACCCCTAAACGTAACCCTAACCGTGACCAGTAAACCTAACCCTAACCTCTAACACAAACCATAGCACATAACTCTAACCCTAAAACTAACCCTAACACTAACCATAAACTCTAACACTTAACCTTAACCCTAAGCGTTAACTCTCACGCTAACCTTTAATCCTAACCCTAATCCTAATCTTCAACCCTAAACCTAACACTTAACCCTAACCCTGTACCAAACCCTAACCCCTCATCTTAACCCTAACCGTAAACCTCAACCCTAAAGCAAAGTCTAGCCGTTAAACCTAAGAGTAACCTTTAACCCTAACCCTAATCCCTAACCCTAAGCCCTCACCCTAACACTAAACTTCATCCTTAACCCTAACCAGAATCCTAACCCTAAATCTAATTCTCAGACTTCTTGCTTTCTTAGAGTTTAGAAAGCCTGCAATCCTCCCATGCCATGCGTGAAAGGAGGCTCTACCAATGTGTCCTGCATGAAACCCACAGGCCCATACCCAGAGTATGATAGAGTGGGTTCCCGGGTACAATCCCAGTCCCCTAAACTCCCCCCGCCCGCCTAATGCAGACAGGGCCCGTGCGCTAAGCATAAACAATACCTTTAACAGATAACCCTAACCCTGAACATAACACCCAACCCTGTTCCTATTTCTCCCCTTAACACGTAAACCTCACCGTGCGCCTAACTTTAACCTCTTATCCTAACGTTAATGCATAACCCATTTCCTGAGAACAACCCCTATCCCATAATTCTAACCCTATCTCCTAGTCATCACTGTGACACCTAATCCCTAACCCTAATTCTAAACCGCTAACCCTAACCGTAACCCTACCTACAACCCTAACACTGACAGTAACCCTTACTTCTAACCCCAACGCTATGCCTAACAAAAACCCTAACCCTTCACCCTAACCCTTCACCCTAACCCCTAAGCCTTACACTAACCCTTAACCCTAATCCTAATCCTAACCATTAAACCTAACCCTAGCTCTTAAAGCTAACCCTAAACCTTACCCTCACGACTAGACCTAACCCTGACACTAACCTAACACCTAACCCTAACCAGAACCCCTAAAGCTAACCCTGAACCCTATCCCTAACCCTAGCAGTAAACTTTAACCCTAAACCTAAGCCCAAACCGTAACCCTAATCCTATCCTTTTACCCTAAAACTAACCCCAAAACCTAACCCCTATACCTCACCCTAACTCTAACCCCAATCCTAATTCTAACCATACCCCTTCATAAAACACTAACTCCTAACCGCTAACCCTAACACTAACTAAATCCCTAATCACTAATCCCTAACCCTAACGCTTAACCTTTACCCTAACCGTTAACCCTCACCCTAAATCTTAACACTGACCCTAACCTTAACCTTTAACTCTAAGCCTAACCCTTAACCCTACAGTAAGGAAGACCGTTAATGCTAATGGGATCCCTTATCCCTAACCCTAACACTACAGCTAAAAATAACCCTAACCTTGGATCCTTAAACCTAACCCCTAACACTTACTTTAACCCCAAACCCTAACCCTAATCCTAAGCCTTAAACCTAACCCTATCTCTTAACCCTAACGCTAGCCCTTACCCTAAGGCCTAGAACTAACCCTAAATCTAACCTACCGCCTAATCCTAACCTTAAGCCCTAATGCTAACACTAACCCTGAACCCTAAACCTACCCGTAACCCTTAACACTAACCCTATCCGTGAACCTTCACCCTGACCCTAACCATTACCCGAACCCTAGCATTTAACCCTGACCCTAACCCTAATCCTTAATGCTAACCCTAACACTAAACCCTAACCCTAAGCCCAACACTTATCCCTAATCCTATCCCTTAACCCTAACCCTAACCCTAATGCTAACCCCTAAACGTAACCCTAACCGTGACCAGTAAACCTAACCCTAACCTCTAACACAAACCATAGCACATAACTCTAACCCTAAAACTAACCCTAACCCTAACCCTAAACCCTAACTCTTAACCTTAACAGTAAGCGTTAACTCTCACGCTGACCTTTAATCCTAACCCTAATCCTAATCTTCAACCCTAAACCTAACACTTAACCCTAACCCTGTACCAAACCCTAACCCCTCATCTTAACCCTAACCGTAAACCTCAACCCGAAACCAAAGTGTAACCGTTAAACCTAAGAGTAACATTTAACCCTAACCCTAATCCCTAACCCTAAGCCCTCACCCTAACACTAAACTTCATCCTTAACCCTAACCAGAATCCTAACCCTAAATCTAATTCTCAGACTTCTTGCTTTCTTAGAGTTTAGAAAGCCTGCAATCCTCCCATGCCATGCGTGAAAGGAGGCTCTACCACTGCGTCCTGCATGAAACCCACGGGCCCATACCCAGAGTATGATAGAGTGCGTTCCCGGGTACAATCCCTGCCCCCTAAATTCCCCCCGCCCGCCTAATGCAGACAGGGCCCGTGCGCTAAGCATAAACAATACCTTTAACAGATAACCCTAACCCTGAACGTAACACCCAACCCTGTTCCTATATCTCCCCTTAACACGTAAACATCACCGTGCGCCTAACTTTAACCTCTTATCCTAACGCTAATGCATAACCCATTTCCCGAGAACAACCCCTATCCCATAATTCTAACCCTATCTCCTAGTCATCACTGTGACACCTAATCCCTAACCCTAATTCTAAACCGCTAACCCTAACCGTAACCCTACCTACAACCGTAACACTGACAGTAACCCTTACTTCTAACCCCAACGCTATGCCTAACAAAAACCCTAACCCTTGACCCTAACCCTTCACCCTAACCCCTAAGCCTTACCCTAACGCTTAACCCTAATCCTAATCCTAACTATTAAACCTAACACTAGCTCTTAAAGCTAACCCTAAACCTTACCCTCACGACTAGACCTAACCCTGACACTAACCTAACACCTAACCCTAACCAGAACCCCTAAAGCTAACCCTGAACCCTATCCCTAACCCTAGCAGTAAACTTTAACCCTAAACCTAAGCCCAACCCGTAACCCTAATCCTATCCTTTTACCCTAAAACTAACCCCTAAACCTAACCCCTATACCTCACCCTAACTCTAACCCCAATCCTAATTCTAACCATACCCCTTCATAAAACACTAACTCCTAACCGCTAACCCTAACACTAACCAAAAACCCTAATCACTAATCCCTAACCCTAACGCTTAACCTTTACCCTAACCGTTAACCCTCACCCTAAATCTTAACACTGACCCTAACCTTCACCTTTAACTCTAAGCCTAACCCTTAACCCTACAGTAAGGAAGACCCTTAATGCTAATGGGATCCCTTATCCCTAACCCTAACACTACAGCTAAAAATAACCCTAACCTTGGATCCTTAAACATAACCCGTAACACTTACTTTAACCCCAAACCCTAACCTTAATCCTAAGCATTATACCTAACCCTCTCTCTTAACCCTAACGCTAGCCCTTACCCTAACGCCTAGATCTAACCCTAAATCTAACCTACCGCCTAATCCTAACCTTAAGCCCTAATGCTAACTCTAACCCTGAACCCTAAACCTACCCGTAACCCTTAACACTAACCCTATCCGTGAACCTTAACCCTGACCCTAACCATTACCCGCACCCAAGCATTTAACCCTGACCCTAACCCTAATCCTTAATGCTAACACTAACACTAAACCCTAACCCTAAGCCCAACACTTATCCCTAAACCTATCCCTTAACCCTAACCCTAACCCTAATGCTACCCCCTAAACGTAACCCTAACCTTGACCAGTAAACCTAACCCTAACCTCTAACACAAACCATAGCACATAACTCTAACCCTAAAACTAACCCTAACCTTAACCCTAACCCTAAACCCTATCTCTTAACCTAAACCCTAAGCGTTAACTCTCACGCTAACCTTTAATCCTAACCCTAATCCTAATCTTCAACCCTAAACCTAACACTTAACCCTAACCCTGTACCAAACCCTAACCCCTCATCTTAACCCTAACCGTAAACCTCAACCCTAAACCAAAGTGTAACCGTTAAACCTAAGAGTAACCTTTAACCCTAACCCTAATCCCTAACCCTAAGCCCTCACCCTAACACTAAACTTCATCCTTAACCCTAACCAGAATCCTAACCCTGAATCTAATTCTCAGACTTCTTGCTTTCTTAGAGTTTAGAAAGCCTGCAATCCTCCCATGCCATGCGTGAAAGGAGGCTCTACCACTGCGTCCTGCATGAAACCCACGGGCCCATACCCAGAGTATGATAGAGTGGGTTCCCGGGTACAATCCCAGCCCCCTATACTGCCCCCGCCCGCCTAATGCAGACAGGGCCCGTGCGCTAAGCATAAACAATACCTTTAACAGATAACCCTAACCCTGAACGTAACACCCAACCCTGTTCCTATTTCTCCTCTTAACACGTAAACCTCACCGTGCGCCTAACTTTAACCACTTATCCTAACGTTAATGCATAACCCATTTCCTGAGAACAACCCCTATCCCATAATTCTAACCCTATCTCCTAGTGATCACTGTGACACCTAATCCCTAACCCTAATTCCAAACCGCTAACCCTAACCGTAACCGTACCTACAACCCTAACACTGACAGTAACCCTTACTACTAACCCCAACGCTATGCCTAACAAAAACCCTAAACCTTTACCCTAACCCCTAAGCCTTACCCTAACCCTTAACCCTAATCCTAATCCTAACCATTAAACCTAACCCTAGCTCTTGAAGCTAACCCTAAACCTTACCCTCACGACTAGACCTAACCCTGACACTAACCTAACACCTAACCCTAACCAGAACCCCTAAAGCTAACCCTGAACCCTATCCCTAACCCTAGCAGTAAACTTTAACCCTAAACCTAAGCCCAACCCGTAACCCTAATCCTATCCTTTTACCCTAAAACTAACCCCTAAACCTAACCCCTATACCTCACCCTAACTCTAACCCCAATCCTAATTCTAACCATACACCTTCATAAAACACTAACTCTTAACCGCTAACCCTAACACTAACCAAAAACCCTAATCACTAATCCCTAACCCTAACGCTTAACCTTTACCCTAACCATTAACCCTCACCCTAAATCTTAACACTGACCCTAACCTTCACCTTTAACTCTAAGCCTAACCCTTAACCCTACAGTAAGGAAGACCCTTAATGCTAATGGGATTCCTTATCCCTAACCCTGACACTACAGCTAAAAATAACCCTAACCTTCGATCCTTAAACCTAACCCCTAACACTTACTTTAACCCCAAACCCTAACCCTAATCCTAAGCATTAAACCTAAACCTATCTCTTAACCCTAACGCTAGCCCTTACCCTAAGGCCTAGATCTAACCCTAAGTCTAACCTACCGCCTAATCCTAACCTTAAGCCCTAATGCTAACTCTAACCCCGAACCCTAAACCTACCCGTAACCCTTAACACTAACACTATCCGTGAACCTTAACCCTGACCCTAACCATTACCCGCACCCAAGCATTCAACCCTGACCCTAACCCTAATCCTTAATGCTAACCCTAACACGAAACCCTTACCCTAAGCCCAAATCTTTTCCCTAATCCTATCCCTTAACCCTAACCGTAACCCAAATGCTACCCCCTAAACATAACCCTAACCGTGACGAGTAAACCTAACCCTAACCTCTAACACAAACCATAGCACATAAATCTAACCCTAAAACTAACCCTAACCCTAACCCTAACCCTAATCCCTATCTCTTAACCTTAACCCTAAGCGTTAACTCTCACGCTAACCTTTAATCCTAACGCTAATCCTAATCTTCAACCCTAAACCTAACACTTAACCCTAACCCTGTACCAAACCCTAACCCCTCATCTTAACCCTAACCGTAAACCTCAAGCCTAAACCAAAGTGTAACCGTTAAACCTAAGAGTAACCTTTAACCCTAACCCTAATCCCTAACCCTAAGCCCTCACCCTAACACTAAATTTCATCCTTAACCCTAACCAGAATCCTAACCCTAAACCTAATTCTCAGACTTCTTGCTTTCTTAGAGTTTAGAAAGCCTGCAATCCTCCCATGCCATGCGTGAAAGGAGGCTCTACCACTGCGTCCTGCATGAAACCCACGGGCTCATACCCAGAGTATGATAGAGTGGGTTCCCGGGTACAATCCCAGCCCCCGAAAATCCCCCCGCCCGTCCGATGCAGACAGGGCCCATGCGCTAAGCATAAAGAATACCTTTAACAGATAACCCTAACCCTGAACATAACACCCAACCCTGTTCCTATTTCTCCCCTTAACACGTAAACCTCACCGTGCGCCTAACTTTAACCTCTTATCCTAACGTTAATGCATAACCCATTTCCTGAGAACAACCCCATCCCATAATTCTAACCCTATCTCCTAGTCATCACTGTGACACCTAATCCCTAACCCTAATTCTAAACCGCTAACCCTAACCGTAACCCTACCTACAACCCTAACACTGACAGTAACCCTTACTTCTAACCCCAAAGCTATGCCTAACAAAAACCCTAACCCTTGACCCTAACCCTTCACCCTAACCCCTAAGCCTTACCCTAACCCTTAACCCTAATCCTAATCCTAACCATTAAACCTAACCCTAGCTCTTAAAGCTAACCCTAAACCTTACCCTCATTACTAGACCTAATCCTGACACTAACCTAACACCTAACCCTAACCAGAACCCCGAAAGCTAACCCTGAACCCTATCGCTAACCCTAGCAGTAAACTTTAACCTTTAACCTAAGCCCAACCCATAACCCTAATCCTATCCTTTTACCCTAAAACTAACTCCTAAACCTAACCCCTATACCTCACCCTAACTCTATACCCAATCCTAATTCTAACCATACCCCTTCATAAAACACTAACTCCTAACCGCTAACTCTAACACTAACCAAAAACCCTAATCACTAATCCCTAACCCTAACGCTTAACCTTTACCCTAACGGTTAGCCCTCACCCTACATCTTAACACTGACCCTAACCTTAAACTTTAACTCTAAGCCTAACCCTTAACCCTACAGTAAGGAAGACCCTTAATGCTAATGGGATCCCTTATCCCTAAACCTAACACTACAGCTAAAAATAACCCTAACCTTGGATCCTTAAACCTAACCCCTAACACTTACTTTAACCCCAAACCCTAACCCTAATCCTCAGCATTAAACCTAACCCTATCTCTTAACCCTAACGCTAGCCCTTACCCTAACGCCTAGATCTAACCCTAAATCTAACCTTCCGCCTAAACCTAGCCTTAAGCCCTAATGCTAACTCTAACCCTGAACCCTAAACCTACCCGTAACCCTTAACACTAACCCTATCCGTGAACCTTAACCCTGACCCTAACCATTACCCGCACCCAAGCATTTAACCCTGACCCTAACCTTA
>NW_027182853.1:695000-720000 GCF_041146395.1 Eulemur rufifrons | reverse complement strand
CCTAATTCTAACCATACCCCTTCATAAAACACTAACTCCTAACCGCTAACCCTAACACTAACCAAAACCCTAATCACTAATCCCTAACCCTAATGCTTAACCTTTACCCTAACCGTTAACCCTCACCCTAAATCTTAACACTGACCCTAACCTTAACCTTTAACTCTAAGCCTAACCCTTAACCCTACAGTAAGGAAGACCCTTAATGCTAATGGGATCCCTTATCCCTAACCCTAACACTACAGCTAAAAATAACCCTAACCTTGGATCCTTAAACCTAACCCCTAACACTTACTTTAACCCCAAACCCTAACCCTAATCCTAAGCATTAAACCTAACCCTATCTCTTAAACCTAACGCTAGCCCTTACCCTAAGGCCTAGATCTAACCCTAAATCTAACCTACCGCCTAATCCTAACCTTAAGCGCTAATGCTAACACTAACCCTGAACCCTAAACCTACCCGTAACCCTTAACACTAACCCTATCCGTGAACCTTAACCCTGACCCTAACCATTACCCGCACCCAAGCATTTAACCCTGACCTTACCCCTAATCCTTATGCTATCCCAAACACTAAACCCTAACCCTAAGCCCAACACTTAACCCTAATCCTATCCCTTAACCCTAACCCTAACCCTAATGCTAACCCCTAAACGTAACCCTAACCGTGACCAGTAACCCTAACCCTAACCTCTAACACAAACCATAGCACATAACTCTAACCCTAAAACTAACCCTAACCCTAACTCTAAACCCTAACTCTTAACCTTAACCCTAAGCGTTAACTCTCATGCTAACCTTTAATCCTAACCCTAATCCTAATCTTCAACCCTAAACCTAACACTTAACCCTAACCCTGTACCAAACCCTAACCCCTCATCTTAACCCTAACCATAAACCTGAACCCTAAACCAAAGTGTAACCGTTAAACCTAAGAGTAACCTTTAACCCTAACCCTAATTCCTAACACTAAGCCCTCACCCTAACACTAAACTTCATCCTTAACCCTAACCAGAATCCTAACCCTAAATCTAATTCTCAGACTTCTTGCTTTCTTAGAGTTTAGAAAGCCTGCAATCCTCCCTTGCCATGCGTGAAAGGAGGCTCTACCACTGTGTCCTGCATGAAACCCACGGGCCCATACCCAGAGTATGATAGAGTGGGTTCCCGGGTACAATCCCAGCCCCCTAAACTCCCCCCGCCCGCCTAATGCAGACAGGGCCCGTGCGCTAAGCATAAACAATACCTTTAACAGATAACCCTAACCCTGAACATAACACCCAACCCTGTTCCTATTTCTCCCCTTAACACATAAACCTCACCGTGCGCCTAACTTTAACCACTTATCCTAACGTTAATGCATAACCCATTTCCTGAGAACAACCCCTATCCCATAATTCTAACCCTATGTAATAGTCATCATCTTGACACCTAATCCCTAACCCTAATTCTAAACCGCTAACCCTAACCGTAACCCTACCTACAACCCTAACACTGACAGTAACCCTTACTTCTAACCCCAACGCTATGCCTAACAAAAACCCTAACCCTTGACCCTAACCCTTCACCCTAACCCCTAAGCCTTACCCTAACCCTTAACCGTAATCCTAATCCTAACCATTAAACCTAACCCTAGCTCTTAAAGCTAACCCTAAACCTTACCCTCACGACTAGACCTAACCCTGACACTAACCTAACACCTAACCCTAACCAGAACCCCTAAAGCTAACCCTGAACCCTATCCCTAACCCTAGCAGTAAACTTTAACCCTAAACCTAAGCCCAACCCATAACCCTAATCCTATCCTTTTACCCTAAAACTAACCCCTAAACCTAACCCCTATACCTCACCCTAACTCTAACCCCAATCCTAATTCTAACCATACCCCTTCATAAAACACTAACTCCTAACCGCTAACCCTAACACTAACCAAAAACCCTAATCACTAATCCCTAACCCTAACGCTTAACCTTTACCCTAACCGTTAACCCTCACCCTAAATCTTAACACAGACCCTAACCCTAACCTTTAACTCTAAGCCTAACCCTTAACCCTACAGTAAGGAAGACCCTTAATGCTAATGGGATCCCTTATCCCTAACCCTAACACTACAGCTAAAAATAACCCTAACCTTGGATCCTTAAACCTAACCCCTAACACTTACTTTAACCCCAAACCCTAACCCTAATCCTAAGCATTAAACCTAAACCTTTCTCTTAACCCTAACGCTAGCCCTTACCCTAACGCCTAGATCTAACCCTAAATCTAACCTACCGCCTAATCCTAACCTTAAGCCCTAATGCTAACTCTAACCCTGAACCCTAAACCTACCCGTAACCCTTAACACTAACCCTATCCGTGAACCTTAATCCTGACCCTAACCATTACCCGCACCCAAGCATTTAACCCTGACCCTAACACAAATCCTTAATGATAAACCTAACCCTAACCCTAACCCTGAGCCCAACACTTAACGCTAATCCTATCCCTTAACCCTAACTCTAATGCTAACCCCTAAACGTAACCCTCACCGTGACCAGTAAACCTAACCCTAACCTCTAACACAAACCATAGCACATAACTCTAACCCTAAAACTAACCCTAACCCTAACCGTAACCCTAAACCCTAACTCTTAACCTTAACCCTAAGCGTTAACTCTCACGCTAACCTTTAATCCTAACACTAATCCTAATCTTCAACCCTAAACCTAACACTTAACCCTAACCCTGTACCAAACCCTAACCCCTCATCTTAACCCTAACCGTAAACCTCAACCCTAAACCAAAGTCTAACAGATAAACCTAAGAGTAACCTTTAACCCTAACCCTAATCCCTAACCCTAAGCCCTCACCCTAACACTAAACTTCATCCTTAACCCTAACCATAATCCTAACCCTAAATCTAATTCTCAGACTTCTTGCTTTCTTAGAGTTTAGAAAGCCTGCAATCCTCCCATGCCATGCGTGAAAGGAGGCTCTACCACTGTGTCCTGCATGAAACCCACGGGCCCATACACAGAGTATGATAGAGTGGGTTCCCGGGTACAATCCCAGCCCCCTAAAGTCCCCCCGCCCGCCTAATGCAGACAGGGCCCGTGCACTAAGCATAAACAATACCTTTAACAGATAACCCTAACCCTGAACATAACACCCAACCCTGTTCCTATTTCTCCCCTTAACACGTAAACCTCACCGTGCGCCTAACTTTAACCTCTTATCCTAACGTTAATGCATAACCCATTTCCTGAGAACAACCCCATCCCATAATTCTAACCCTATCTCCTAGTCATCACTGTGACCCCTAATCCCTAACCCTAATTCTAAACCGCTAATCCTAACCGTAACCCTACCTACAACCCTAACACTCACAGTAACCCTTACTTCTAACCCCAACGCTATGCCTAACAAAAACCCTAACCCTTGACCCTAACCGTTCACTCTAACCCCTAAGCCTTACCCTAACCCTTAACCCTAATCCTAATCCTAACCATTAAATCTAACCCTAGCTCTTAAAGCTAACCCTAAACCTTACCCTCACGACTAGACCTAACCCTGACACTAACGTAACACCTAACCCTAACCAGAACCCCTAAAACTAACCCTGAACCCTATCCCTAACCCCAGCACTAAACTTTAACCCTAAACCTAAGCCCAACCCGTAACCCTAATCCTATCCTTTTACCCTAAAACTAACCCCTAAACCTAACCCCTATACCTCACCCTATCCCTAACCCCAATCCTAATTCTAACCATACCCCTTCATAAAACACTAACTCCTAACCTCTAACCCTAACACTAACCAAAAACTCTAATCACTAATCCCTAACCCTAATGCTTAACCTTTACCCTAACCGTTAACCCTCACCCTAAATCTTAACACTGACCCTAACCTTAACCTTTAACTCTAAGCCTAACCCTTAACCCTACAATAAGGAAGACCCTTAATGCTAATGGGATCCCTAATCCCTAACCCTAACACTACAGCTAAAAATAACCCTAACCTTCGATCCTTAAACCTAACCCCTAACACTTACTTTAACCCCAAACCCTAACCCTAATCCTAAGCATTAAACCTAACCCTATCTCTTAACCCTAACGCTAGCCCTTACCCTAACGCCTAGATCTAACCCTAAATCTAACCTACCGCCTAATCCTAACTCTAAGCCCTAATGCTAACACTAACCCTGAACCCTAAACCTACCCGTAACCCTTAACACTAACCGTATCGGTCAACCTAAACCCTGACCCTAAGCATTTCCCGCACCCAAGCATTTAACCCTGACCGTAACCCTAATCCTTAATGCTAACCTTAACACTAAACCCTAACCCTAAGCCTAACACTTAACCCTAATCCTATCCCTTAACCCTAACCCTAACCCTAATGCTAACCCCTAAACGTAACCCTAACCGTGACCAGTAAACCTAAACCTAACCTCTAACACAAACCATAGCACACAACTCTAAACCTAAAACTAAACCTAACCCTAACCCTAACTCTAAACCCTAACTCTTAACCTTAACCCTAAGCGTTAACTCTCATGCTAACCTTTAATCCTAACCCTAATCCTAATCTTCAACCCTAAACCTAACACTTAACCCTAACCCTGTACCAAACCCTAACCCCTCATCTTAACCCTAACCATAAACCTGAACCCTAAACCAAAGTGTAACCGTTAAACCTAAGAGTAACCTTTAACCCTAACCCTAATTCCTAACACTAAGCCCTCACCCTAACACTAAACTTCATCCTTAACCCTAACCAGAATCCTAACCCTAAATCTAATTCTCAGACTTCTTGCTTTCTTAGAGTTTAGAAAGCCTGCAATCCTCCCTTGCCATGCGTGAAAGGAGGCTCTACCACTGTGTCCTGCATGAAACCCACGGGCCCATACCCAGAGTATGATAGAGTGGGTTCCCGGGTACAATCCCAGCCCCCTAAACTCCCCCCGCCCGCCTAATGCAGACAGGGCCCGTGCGCTAAGCATAAACAATACCTTTAACAGATAACCCTAACCCTGAACATAACACCCAACCCTGTTCCTATTTCTCCCCTTAACACATAAACCTCACCGTGCGCCTAACTTTAACCACTTATCCTAACGTTAATGCATAACCCATTTCCTGAGAACAACCCCTATCCCATAATTCTAACCCTATGTAATAGTCATCATCTTGACACCTAATCCCTAACCCTAATTCTAAACCGCTAACCCTAACCGTAACCCTACCTACAACCCTAACACTGACAGTAACCCTTACTTCTAACCCCAACGCTATGCCTAACAAAAACCCTAACCCTTGACCCTAACCCTTCACCCTAACCCCTAAGCCTTACCCTAACCCTTAACCCTAATCCTAATCCTAACCATTAAACCTAACCCTAGCTCTTAAAGCTAACCCTAAACCTTACCCTCACGACTAGGCCTAACCCTGACACTAACCTAACACCTAACCCTAACCAGAACCCCTAAAGCTAACCCTGAACACTATCCCTAACCCTAGCAGTAAACTTTAACCCTAAAACTAAGCCCAACCCGTAACCCTAATCCTATCCTTTTACCCTAAAACTAACCCCTAAACCTAACCCCTATACCTCACCCTAACTCTAACCCCAATCCTAATTCTAACCATACCCCTTCATAAAACACTAACTCCTAACCGCTAACCCTAACACTAACCAAAAACCCTAATCACTAATCCCTAACCCTAACGCTTAACCTTTACCCTAACCGTTAACCCTCACCCTAAATCTTAACACTGACCCTAACCTTAACCTTTAACTCTAAGCCTAACCCTTAACCCTACAGTAAGGAAGACCCTTAATGCTAATGGGATCCCTTATCCCTAACCCTAACACTACAGCTAAAAATAACCCTAACCTTGGATCCTTAAACCTAACCCCTAACACTTTCTTTAACCCCAAACCCTAACCCTAATCCTAAGCATTAAACCTAACCCTATCTCTTAATCCTAACGCTAGCCCTTACCCTAACGCCTAGATCTAACCCTAAATCTAACCTACCGCCTAATCCTAACCTTAAGCCCTAATGCTAACACTAACCCTGAACCCTAAACCTACCCGTAACCCTTAACACTAACCCTATCCGTGAACCTTAACCCTGACCCTAACCATTACCCGCACCCAAGCATTTAACCCTGACCCTAACCCTAATCCTTAATGCTAACCCTAACACTAAACCCTAACCCTAAGCCCAACACTTAACCCTAATCCTATCGCTTAACCCTAACCCTAACCCTAATGCTAACCCCTAAACGTAACCCTAACCGTGACCAGTAAACCTAACCCTAACACAAACCATAGCACATAACTCTAACCCTAAAACTAACCCTAACCCTAACCCTAACCCTAAACCCTAACTCTTAACCTTAACAGTAAGCGTTAACTCTCACGCTAATGTTTAATCCTAACCCTAATCCTAATCTTCAACCCTAAACCTAACACTTAACCCTAACCCTGTACCAAACCCTAACCCCTCATCTTAACCCTAACCGTAAACCTCAACCCTAAACCAAAGTGTAACCGTTAAACCTAAGAGTAACCTTTAACCCTAACCCTAATCCCTAACCCTAAGCCCTCACCCTAACACTAAACTTCATCCTTAACCCTAACCAGAATCCTAACCCTAAATCTAATTCTCAGACTTCTTGCTTTCTTAGAGTTTAGAAAGCCTGCAATCCTCCCATGCCATGCGTGAAAGGAGGCTCTACCACTGTGTCCTGCATGAATCCCACGGGCCCATACCCAGAGTATGATAGAGTGGGTTCCCGGGTACAATCCCAGCCCCCTAAACCCCCCCTCCCGCCTAATGCAGACAGGGCCTGTGCGCTAAGCATAAACAATACCTTAACAGATAACCCTAACCCTGAACATAACACCCAACCCTGTTCCTATTTCTCCCCTTAACACGTAAACCTCACCGTGCGCCTAACTTTAACCTCTTATCCTAACGTTAATGCATAACCCATTTCCTGAGAACAACCCCTATCCCATAATTCTAACCCTATCTCCTAGTCATCACTGTGACACCTAATCCCTAACCCTAATTCTAAACCGCTAACCCTAACTGTAACCCTACCTACAACCCTAACACTGACAGTAACCCTTACTTCTAACCCCAACGCTATGCCTAACAAAAACCCTAACCCTTGACCCTAACCCTTCACCCTAACCCCTAAGCCTTACCCTAACCCTTAACCCTAATCCTAATCCTAACCATTAAACCTAACCCTAGCTCTTAAAGCTAAACCTAAACCTTACCCTCACGACTAGACCTAACCCTGACACTAACCTAACACCTAACCCTAACCAGAACCCCTAAAGCTAACCCTGAACCCTATCCCTAGCCCTAGCTGTAAACTTTAACCCTAAACCTAAGCCCAACCCGTAACCCTAATCCTATCCTTTTACCCTAAAACTAACCCCTAAACCTAACCCCTGTACCTCACCCTAACTCTAACCCCAATCCTAATTCTAACCATACCCCTTCATAAAACACTAACTCCTAACCGCTAACCCTAACACTAACCAAAAACCCTAATCACTAATCCCTAACCCTAACGCTTAACCTTTACCCTAACCGTTAACCCTCACCCTAAATCTTAACACTGACCCTAACCTTCACCTTTAACTCTAAGCCTAACCCTTAACCCTACAGTAAGGAAGACCCTTAATGCTAATGGGATCCCTTATCCCTAACCCTAACACTACAGCTAAAAATAACCCTAACCTTTGATCCTTAAACCTAACCCCTAACACTTTCTTTAACCCCAAACCCTAACCCTAATCCTAAGCATTAAACCTAACCCTATCTCTTAATCCTAACGCTAGCCCTTACCCTAACGCCTAGATCTAACCCTAAATCTAACCTACCGCCTAATCCTAACCTTAAGCCCTAATGCTAACACTAACCCTGAACCCGAAACCTACCCGTAACCCTTAACACTAACCCTATCCGTGAACCTTAACCCTGACCCTAACCATTACCCGCACCCAAGCATTTAACCCTGACCCTAACCCTAATCCTTAATGCTAACCCTAACACTAAACCCTAACCCTAAGCCCAACACTTAACCCTAATCCTATCGCTTAACCCTAACCCTAACCCTAATGCTAACCCCTAAACGTAACCCTAACCGTGACCAGTAAACCTAACCCTAACACAAACCATAGCACATAACTCTAACCCTAAAACTAACCCTAACCCTAACCCTAACCCTAAACCCTAACTCTTAACCTTAACAGTAAGCGTTAACTCTCACGCTAATGTTTAATCCTAACCCTAATCCTAATCTTCAACCCTAAACCTAACACTTAACCCTAACCCTGTACCAAACCCTAACCCCTCATCTTAACCCTAACCGTAAACCTCAACCCTAAACCAAAGTGTAACCGTTAAACCTAAGAGTAACCTTTAACCCTAACCCTAATCCCTAACCCTAAGCCCTCACCCTAACACTAAACTTCATCCTTAACCCTAACCAGAATCCTAACCCTAAATCTAATTCTCAGACTTCTTGCTTTCTTAGAGTTTAGAAAGCCTGCAATCCTCCCATGCCATGCGTGAAAGGAGGCTCTACCACTGTGTCCTGCATGAATCCCACGGGCCCATACCCAGAGTATGATAGAGTGGGTTCCCGGGTACAATCCCAGCCCCCTAAACCCCCCCTCCCGCCTAATGCAGACAGGGCCTGTGCGCTAAGCATAAACAATACCTTAACAGATAACCCTAACCCTGAACATAACACCCAACCCTGTTCCTATTTCTCCCCTTAACACGTAAACCTCACCGTGCGCCTAACTTTAACCTCTTATCCTAACGTTAATGCATAACCCATTTCCTGAGAACAACCCCTATCCCATAATTCTAACCCTATCTCCTAGTCATCACTGTGACACCTAATCCCTAACCCTAATTCTAAACCGCTAACCCTAACTGTAACCCTACCTACAACCCTAACACTGACAGTAACCCTTACTTCTAACCCCAACGCTATGCCTAACAAAAACCCTAACCCTTGACCCTAACCCTTCACCATAACCCCTAAGCCTTACCCTAACCCTTAACCCTAATCCTAATCCTAACCATTAAACCTAACCCTAGCTCTTAAAGCTAAACCTAAACCTTACCCTCACGACTAGACCTAACCCTGACACTAACCTAACACCTAACACTAACCAGAACCCCTAAAGCTAACCCTGAACCCTATCCCTAACCCTAGCTGTAAACTTTAACCCTAAACCTAAGCCCAACCCGTAACCCTAATCCTATCCTTTTACCCTAAAACTAACCCCTAAACCTAACCCCTGTACCTCACCCTAACTCTAACCCCAATCCTAATTCTAACCATACCCCTTCATAAAACACTAACTCCTAACCGCTAACCCTAACACTAACCAAAAACCCTAATCACTAATCCCTAACCCTAACGCTTAACCTTTACCCTAACCGTTAACCCTCACCCTAAATCTTAACACTGACCCTAACCTTCACCTTTAACTCTAAGCCTAACCCTTAACCCTACAGTAAGGAAGACCCTTAATGCTAATGGGATCCCTTATCCCTAACCCTAACACTACAGCTAAAAATAACCCTAACCTTTGATCCTTAAACCTAACCCCTAACACTTTCTTTAACCCCAAACCCTAACCCTAATCCTAAGCATTAAACCTAACCCTATCTCTTAATCCTAACGCTAGCCCTTACCCTAACGCCTAGATCTAACCCTAAATCTAACCTACCGCCTAATCCTAACCTTAAGCCCTAATGCTAACACTAACCCTGAACCCTAAACCTACCCGTAACCCTTAACACTAACCCTATCCGTGAACCTTAACCCTGACCCTAACCATTACCCGCACCCAAGCATTTAACCCTGACCCTAACCCTAATCCTTAATGCTAACCCTAACACTAAACCCTAACCCTAAGCCCAACACTTAACCCTAATCCTATCCCTTAACCCTAACCCTAACCCTAATGCTAACCCCTAAACGTAACCCTAACCGTGACCAGTAAACCTAACCCTAACACAAACCATAGCACATAACTCTAACCCTAAAACTAACCCTAACCCTAACCCTAACCCTAAACCCTAACTCTTAACCTTAACAGTAAGCGTTAACTCTCACGCTAATGTTTAATCCTAACCCTAATCCTAATCTTCAACCCTAAACCTAACACTTAACCCTAACCCTGTACCAAACCCTAACCCCTCATCTTAACCCTAACCGTAAACCTCAACCCTAAACCAAAGTGTAACCGTTAAACCTAAGAGTAACCTTTAACCCTAACCCTAATCCCTAACCCTAAGCCCTCACCCTAACACTAAACTTCATCCTTAACCCTAACCAGAATCCTAACCCTAAATCTAATTCTCAGACTTCTTGCTTTCTTAGAGTTTAGAAAGCCTGCAATCCTCCCATGCCATGCGTGAAAGGAGGCTCTACCACTGTGTCCTGCATGAAACCCACGGGCCCATACCCAGAGTATGATAGAGTGGGTTCCCGGGTACAATCCCAGCCCCCTAAACTCCCCCCACCCGCCTAATGCAGACAGGGCCCGTGCGCTAAGCATAAACAATACCTTTAACAGATAACCCTAACCCTGAACATAACACCCAACCCTGTTCCTATTTCTCCCCTTAACACGTAAACCTCACCGTGCGCCTAACATTAACCTCTTATCCTAACGTTAATGCATAACCCATTTCCTGAGAACAACCCCTATCCCATAATTCTAACCCTATCTCCTAGTCATCACTGTGACACCTAATCCCTAACCCTAATTCTAAACCGCTAACCCTAACTGTAACCCTACCTACAACCCTAACACTGACAGTAACCCTTACTTCTAACCCCAACGCTATGCCTAACAAAAACCCTAACCCTTGACCCTAACCCTTCACCCTAACCCCTAAGCCTTACCCTAACCCTTAACCCTAATCCTAATCCTAACCATTAAACCTAACCCTAGCTCTTAAAGCTAACCCTAAACCTTACCCTCACGACTAGACCTAACCCTGACACTAACCTAACACCTAACCCTAACCAGAACCCCTAAAGTTAACCCTGAACCCTATCCCTAACCCTAGCTGTAAACTTTAACCCTAAACCTAAGCCCAACCCGTAACCCTAATCCTATCCTTTTACCCTAAAACTAACCCCTAAACCTAACCCCTATACCTCACCCTAACTCTAAACCCAATCCTAATTCTAACCATACCCCTTCATAAAACACTAACTCCTAACCGCTAACCCTAACACTAACCAAAAACCCTAATCACTAATCCCTAACCCTAACGCTTAACCTTTACCCTAACCGTTAACCCTCACCCTAAATCTTAACACTGACCCTAACCTTAACCTTTAACTCTAAGCCTAACCCTTAACCCTACAGTAAGGAAGACCCTTAATGCTAATGGGATACCTTATCCCTAACCCTAACACTACAGCTAAAAATAACCCTAACCTTGGATCCTTAAACCTAACCCCTAACACTTACTTTAACCCCAAACCCTAACCCTAATCCTAAGCATTAAACCTAACCCTATCTCTTAACCCTAACGCTAGCCCTTACCCTAACGCCTAGATCTAACCCTAAATCTAACCTACCGCCTAATCCTAACCTTAAGCCCTAATGCTAACACTAACCCTGAACCCGAAACCTACTCGTAACCCTTAACACTAACCCTATCCGTGAACCTAAACCCTGACCCTAACCATTACCCGCACCCAAGCATTTAACCCTGACCCTAACCCTAATCCTTAATGCTAACCTTAACACTAAACCCTAACCCTAAGCCCAACACTTAACCCTAATCCTATCCCTTAACCCTAACCCTAACCCTAATGCTAACCCCTAAAGGTAACCCTAACCGTGACCAGTAAACCTAACCCTAACCTCTAACACAAACCATAGCACATAACTCTAACCCTAAAACTAACCCTAACACTAACCATAAACTCTAACACTTAACCTTAACCCTAAGCGTTAACTCTCACGCTAACCTTTAATCCTAACCCTAATCCTAATCTTCAACCCTAAACCTAACACTTAACCCTAACCCTGTACCAAACCCTAACCCCTCATCTTAACCCTAACCGTAAACCTCAACCCTAAAGCAAAGTCTAGCCGTTAAACCTAAGAGTAACCTTTAACCCTAACCCTAATCCCTAACCCTAAGCCCTCACCCTAACACTAAACTTCATCCTTAACCCTAACCAGAATCCTAACCCTAAATCTAATTCTCAGACTTCTTGCTTTCTTAGAGTTTAGAAAGCCTGCAATCCTCCCATGCCATGCGTGAAAGGAGGCTCTACCACTGTGTCCTGCATGAAACCCACGGGCCCATACCCAGAGTATGATAGAGTGGGTTCCCGGGTACAATCCCTGCCCCCTAAATTCCCCCCGCCCGCCTAATGCAGACAGGGCCCGTGCGCTAAGCATAAACAATACCTTTAACAGATAACCCTAACCCTGAACGTAACACCCAACCCTGTTCCTATATCTCCCCTTAACACGTAAACATCACCGTGCGCCTAACTTTAACCTCTTATCCTAACGTTAATGCATAACCCATTTCCCGAGAAAAACCCCTATCCCATAATTCTAACCCTATCTCCTAGTCATCACTGTGACACCTAATCCCTAACCCTAATTCTAAACCGCTAACCCTAACCGTAACCCTACCTACAACCCTAACACTGACAGTAACCCTTACTTCTAACCCCAACGCTATGCCTAACAAAAACCCTAACCCTTGACCCTAACCCTTCACCCTAACCCCTAAGCCTTACCCTAACGCTTAACCCTAATCCTAATCCTAACTATTAAACCTAACACTAGCTCTTAAAGCTAACCCTAAACCTTACCCTCACGACTAGACCTAACGCTGACACTAACCTAACACCTAACCCTAACCAGAACCCCTAAAGCTAACCCTGAACCCTATCCCTAACCCTAGCAGTAAACTTTAACCCTAAACCTAAGCCCAACCCGTAACCCTAATCCTATCCTTTTACCCTAAAACTAACCCCTAAACCTAACCCCTATACCTCACCCTAACTCTAACCCCAATCCTAATTCTAACCATACCCCTTCATAAAACACTAACTTCTAACCGCTAACCCTAACACTAACCAAAAACCCTAATCACTAATCCCTAACCCTATCGCTTAACCTTTACCCTGACCGTTAACCCTCACCCTAAATCTTAACACTGACCCTAACCTTCACCTTTAACTCTAAGCCTAACCCTTAACCCTACAGTAAGGAAGACCCTTAATGCTAATGGGATCCCTTATCCCTAACCCTAACACTACAGCTAAAAATAACCCTAACCTTGGATCCTTAAACCTAACCCCTAACACTTACTTTAACCCCAAACCCTAACCTTAATCCTAAGCGTTATACCTAACCCTCTCTCTTAACCCTAACGCTAGCCCTTACCCTAACGCCTAGATCTAACCCTAAATCTAACCTACCGCCTAATCCTAACCTTAAGCCCTAATGCTAACTCTATCCCTGAACCCTAAACCTACCCGTAACCCTTAACACTAACCCTATGCGTGAACCTTCACCCTGACCCTAACCATTACCCGCACCCAAGCATTTAACCCTGACCCTAACCCTAATCCTTAATGCTAACCCTAACACTAAACCCTAACCCTAAGCCCAACACTTATCCCTAATCCTATCCCTTAACCCTAACCCTAACCCTAATGCTACCCCCTAAACGTAACCCTAACCGTGACCAGTAAACCTAACCCTAACCTCTAAAACAAACCATAGCACATAACTCTAACCCTAAAACTAACCCTAACCTTAACCCTAACCCTAAACCCTATCTCTTAACCTAAACCCTAAGCGTTAACTCTCACTCTAATGTTTAATCCTAACCCTAATCCTAATCTTCAACCCTAAACCTAACACTTAACCCTAACCCTGTACCAAACCCTAACCCCTCATCTTAACCCTAACCGTAAACCTCAACCCTAAACCAAAGTGTAACCGTTAAACCTAAGAGTAACCTTTAACCCTAACCCTAATACCTAACCCTAAGCCCTCACCCTAACACTAAACTTCATCCTTAACCCTAACCAGAATCCTAACCCTAAATCTAATTCTCAGACTTCTTGCTTTCTTAGAGTTTAGAAAGCCTGCAATCCTCCCATGCCATGCGTGAAAGGAGGCTCTACCACTGCGTCCTGCATGAAACCCACGGGCTCATACCCAGAGTATGATAGAGTGGGTTCCCGGGTACAATCCCAGCCCCCGAAACTCCCCCCGCCCGTCCGATGCAGAAAAGGCCCGTGCGCTAAGCATAAACAATACCTTTAACAGATAACCCTAACCCTGAACATAACACCCAACCCTGTTCCTATTTCTCCCCTTAACACGTAAACCTCACCGTGCGCCTAACATTAACCTCTTATCCTAACGTTAATGCATAACCCATTTCCTGAGAACAACACCTATCCCATAATTCTAACCCTATCTCCTAGTCATCACTGTGACACCTAATCCCTAACCCTAATTCTAAACCGCTAACCCTAATCGTAACCCTACCTACAACCCTGACACTGACAGTAACCCTTACTTCTAACCCCAACGCTATGCCTAACAAAAACCCTAACCCTTGACCCTAACCCTTCACCCTAACCCCTAAGCCTTACCCTAATCCTAATCCTAACCATTAAACCTAACCCTAGCTCTTAAAGCTAACCCTAAACCTTACCCTCACGACTAGACCTAACCCTGACACTAACCTAACACCTAACCCTAACCAGAACCCCTAAAGCTAACCCTGAACCCTATCCCTAACCCTAGCAGTAAACTTTAACCCTAAACCTAAGCCCAACCCGTAACCCTAATCCTATCCTTTTACCCTAAAACTAACCCCTAAACCTAACCCCTATACCTCACCCTAACTCTAACCCCAATCCTAATTCTAACCATACCCCTTCATAAAACACTAACTCCTAACCGCTAACCGTAACACTAACCAAAAACCCTAATCACTAATCCCTAACCCTAACGCTTAACCTTTACCCTAACCGTTAACCCTCACCCTAAATCTTAACACTGACCCTAACCTTCACCTTTAACTCTAAGCCTAACCCTTAACCCTACAGTAAGGAAGACCCTTAATGCTAATGGGATCCCTTATCTCTAACCCTAACACTACAGCTAAAAATAACCCTAACCTTGGATCCTTAAACCTAACCCCTAACACTTACTTTAACCCCAAACCCTAACCCTAATCCTAAGCATTAAACCTAACCCTATCTCTTAACCCTAACGCTAGCCCTTACCCTAACGCCTAGATCTAACCCTAAATCTAACCTACCGCCTAATCCTAACCTTAAGCCCTAATGCTAACACTAACCCTGAACCCGAAACCTACTCGTAACCCTTAACACTAACCCTATCCGTGAACCTAAACCCTGACCCTAACCATTACCCGCACCCAAGCATTTAACCCTGACCCTAACCCTAATCCTTAATGCTAACCTTAACACTAAACCCTAACCCTAAGCCCAACACTTAACCCTAATCCTATCCCTTAACCCTAACCCTAACCCTAATGCTAACCCCTAAAGGTAACCCTAACCGTGACCAGTAAACCTAACCCTAACCTCTAACACAAACCATAGCACATAACTCTAACCCTAAAACTAACCCTAACACTAACCATAAACTCTAACACTTAACCTTAACCCTAAGCGTTAACTCTCACGCTAACCTTTAATCCTAACCCTAATCCTAATCTTCAACCCTAAACCTAACACTTAACCCTAACCCTGTACCAAACCCTAACCCCTCATCTTAACCCTAACCGTAAACCTCAACCCTAAAGCAAAGTCTAGCCGTTAAACCTAAGAGTAACCTTTAACCCTAACCCTAATCCCTAACCCTAAGCCCTCACCCTAACACTAAACTTCATCCTTAACCCTAACCAGAATCCTAACCCTAAATCTAATTCTCAGACTTCTTGCTTTCTTAGAGTTTAGAAAGCCTGCCATCCTCCCATGCCATGCGTGAAAGGAGGCTCTTCCACTGTGTCCTGCATGAAACCCACAGGCCCATACCCAGAGTATGATAGAGTGGGTTCCCGGGTACAATCCCAGCCCCCTAAACTCCCCCCGCCCGCCTAATGCAGACAGGGCCCGTGCGCTAAGCATAAACAATACCTTTAACAGATAACCCTAACCCTGAACATAACACCCAACCCTGTTCCTATTTCTCCCCTTAACACGTAAACCTCACCGTGCGCCTAACTTTAACCTCTTATCCTAACGTTGATGCATAACCCATTTCCTGAGAACAACCCCTATCCCATAATTCTAACCCTATCTCCTAGTCATCACTGTGACACCTAATCCCTAACCCTAATTCTAAACCGCTAACCCTAACCGTAACCCTACCTACAACCCTAACACTGACAGTAACCCTTACTCCTAACCCCAACGCTATGCCTAACAAAAACCCTAACCCTTGACCCTAACACTTCACACTAACCCCTAAGCCTTACACTAACCCTTAACCCTAATCCTAATCCTACCCATTAAACCTAACCCTAGCTCTTAAAGCTAACCCTAAACCTTACCCTCACGACTAGACCTAACCCTGACACTAACCTAACACCTAACCCTAACCAGAACCCCTAAAGCTAACCCTGAACCCTATCCCTAACCCTAGCAGTAAACTTTAACCCTAAACCTAAGCCCAACCCGTAACCCTAATCCTATCCTTTTACCCTAAAACTAACCCCAAAACCTAACCCCTATACCTCACCCTAACTCTAACACCAATCCTAATTCTAACCATACCCCTTCATAAAACACTAACTCCTAACCGCTAACCCTAACACTAACTAAATCCCTAATCACTAATCCCTAACCCTAACGCTTAACCTTTACCCTAACCGTTAACCCTCACCCTAAATCTTAACACTGACCCTAACCTTAACCTTTAACTCTAAGCCTAACCCTTAACCCTACAGTAAGGAAAACCGTTAATGCTAATGGGATCCCTTATCCCTAACCCTAACACTACAGCTAAAAATAACCCTAACCTTGGATCCTTAAACCTAACCCCTAACACTTACTTTAACCCGAAACCCTAGCCCTAATCCTAAGCCTTAAACCTAACCCTATCTCTTAACCCTAACGCTAGCCCTTAACCTAAGGCCTAGATCTAACCCTAAATCTAACCTACCGCCTAATCCTAACCTTAAGCCCTAATGCTAACACTAACCCTGAACCCTAAACCTACCCGTAACCCTTAACACTAACCCTATCCGTGAACCTTCACCCTGACCCTAACCATTACCCGAACCCTAGCATTTAACCCTGACCCTAACCCTAATCCTTAATGCTAACCCTAACACTAAACCCTAACCCTAAGCCCAACACTTATCCCTAATCCTATCCCTTAACCCTAACCCTAACCCTAATGCTACCCCCTAAACGTAACCCTAACCGTGACCAGTAAACCTAACCCTAACCTCTAACACAAACCATAGCACATAACTCTAACCCTAAAACTAACCCTAACCCTAACCCTAAACCCTAACTCTTAACCTTAACGCTAAGCGTTAACTCTCACGCTAACCTTTAATCCTAACCCTAATCCTAATCTTCAACCCTAAACCTAACACTTAACCCTAACCCTGTACCAAACCCTAACCCCTCATCTTAACCCTAACCGTAAACCTCAAACCTAAACCAAAGTGTAACCGTTAAACCTAAGAGTAACCTTTAACCCTAACCCTAATCCCTAACCCTAAGCCCTCACCCTAACACTAAACTTCATCCTTAACCCTAACCAGAATCCTAACCCTAAATCTAATTCTCAGACTTCTTGCTTTCTTAGAGTTTAGAAAGCCTGCAATCCTCCCATGCCATGCGTGAAAGGAGGCTCTACCACTGCGTCCTGCATGAAACCCACGGGCCCATACCCAGAGTATGATAGAGTGGGTTCCCGGGTACAATCCCTGCCCCCTAAATTCCCCCCGCCCGCCTAATGCAGACAGGGCCCGTGCGCTAAGCATAAACAATACCTTTATCAGATAACCCTAACCCTTCACCCTAACCCTTCACCCTAACCCCTAAGCCTTACCCTATCGCTTAACCCTAATCCTAATCCTAACTATTAAACCTAACACTAGCTCTTAAAGCTAACCCTAAACCTTACCCTCACGACTAGACCTAACCCTGACACTAACCTAACACCTAACCCTAACCAGAACCCCTAAAGCTAACCCTGAACCCTATCCCTAACCCTAGCAGTAAACTTTAACCCTAAACCTAAGCCCAACCCGTAACCCTAATCCTATCCTTTTACCCTAAAACTAACCCCTAAACCTAACCCCTATACCTCACCCTAACTCTAACCCCAATCCTAATTCTAACCATACCCCTTCATAAAACACTAACTCCTAACCGCTAACCCTAACACTAACCAAAAACCCTAATCACTAATCCCTAACCCTAACGCTTAACCTTTACCCTGACCGTTAACCCTCACCCTAAATCTTAACACTGACCCTAACCTTCACCTTTAACTCTAAGCCTAACCCTTAACCCTACAGTAAGGAAGACCCTTAATGCTAATGGGATCCCTTATCCCTAACCCTAACACTACAGCTAAAAATAACCCTAACCTTGGAACCTTAAACCTAACCCCTAACACTTACTTTAACCCCAAACCCTAACCTTAATCCTAAGCGTTATACCTAACCCTCTCTCTTAACCCTAACGCTAGCCCTTACCCTAACGCCTAGATCTAACCCTAAATCTAACCTACCGCCTAATCCTAACCTTAAGCCCTAATGCTAACTCTAACCCTGAACCCTAAACCTACCCATAACCCTTAACACTAACCCTATGCGTGAACCTTCACCCTGACCCTAACCATTACCCGCACCCAAGCATTTAACCCTGACCCTAACCCTAATCCTTAATGCTAACCCTAACACTAAACCCTAACCCTAAGCCCAACACTTATCCCTAATCCTATCCCTTAACCCTAACCCTAACCCTAATGCTACCCCCTAAACGTAACCCTAACCGTGACCAGTAAACCTAACCCTAACCTCTAACACAAACCATAGCACATAACTCTAACCCTAAAACTAACCCTAACCTTAACCCTAACCCTAAACCCTATCTCTTAACCTAAACCCTAAGCGTTAACTCTCACGCTAATGTTTAATCCTAACCCTAATCCTAATCTTCAACCCTAAACCTAACACTTAACCCTAACCCTGTACCAAACCCTAACCCCTCATCTTAACCCTAACCGTAAACCTCAACCCTAAACCAAAGTGTAACCGTTAAACCTAAGAGTAACCTTTAACAATAACCCTAATCCCTAACCCTAAGCCCTCACCCTAACACTAAACTTCATCCTTAACCGTAACCAGAATCCTAACCCTAAATCTAATTCTCAGACTTCTTGCTTTCTTAGAGTTTAGAAAGCCTGCAATCCTCCCATGCCATGCGTGAAAGGAGGCTCTACCACTGTGTCCTGCATGAAACCCACGGGCCCATACCCAGAGTATGATAGAGTGGGTTCCCGGGTACAATCCCAGCCCCCTAAACTCCCCCCACCCGCCTAATGCAGACAGGGCCCGTGCGCTAAGCATAAACAATACCTTTAACAGATAACCCTAACCCTGAACATAACACCCAACCCTGTTCCTATTTCTCCCCTTAACACGTAAACCTCACCGTGCGCCTAACTTTAACCTCTTATCCTAACGTTAATGCATAACCCATTTCCTGAGAACAACCCCTATCCCATAATTCTAACCCTATATCCTAGTCATCACTGTGACACCTAATCCCTAACCCTAATTCTAAACCGCTAACCCTAACTGTAACCCTACCTACAACCCTAACACTGACAGTAACCCTTACTTCTAACCCCAACGCTATGCCTAACAAAAACCCTAACCCTTGACCCTAACCCTTCACCCTAACCCCTAAGCCTTACCCTAACCCTTAACCCTAATCCTAATCCTAACCATTAAACCTAACCCTAGCTCTTAAAGCTAACCCTAAACCTTACCCTCACGACTAGACCTAACCCTGACACTAACCTAACACCTAACCCTAACCAGAACCCCTAAAGCTAACCCTGAACCCTATCCCTAACCCTAGCTGTAAACTTTAACCCTAAACCTAAGCCCAACCCGTAACCCTAATCCTATCCTTTTACCCTAAAACTAACCCCTAAACCTAACCCCTATACCTCACCCTAACTCTAACCCCAATCCTAATTCTAACCATACCCCTTCATAAAACACTAACTCCTAACCGCTAACCCTAACACTAACCAAAAACCCTAATCACTAATCCCTAACCCTAACGCTTAACCTTTACCCTAACCGTTAGCCCTCACCCTACATCTTAACACTGACCCTAACCTTAACCTTTAACTCTAAGCCTAACCCTTAACCCTACAGTAAGGAAGACCCTTAATGCTAATGGGATCACTTATCCCTAACCCTAACACTACAGCTAAAAATAACCCTAACCTTGGATCCTTTAACCTCACCCCTAACACTTACTTTAACCCCAAACCCAAACCTTAATCCTAAGCATTAAACCTAACCCTATCTCTTAACCCTAACGCTAGCCCTTACCCTAACGCCTAGATCTAACCCTAAATCTAACCTACCGCCTAATCCTGACCTTAAGTCCTAATGCTAACACTAACCCTGAACCCTAAACCTACCCGTAACCCTTAACACTGACCCTATCCGTGAACATTAACCCTGACCCTAACCATTACCCGCACCCAAGCATTTAACCCTGATTCTAACCCTAATCCTTAATGATAAACCTAACACTAGACCCTAACCCTAAGCCGAACACTTAACCCTAATCCTATCCCTTAACCCTAACCCTAACCCTAATGCTACCCCCTAAACGTAACCCTAATCGTGACCAGTAAACCTAACCCTAACCTCTAACACAAACCATAGCACATAACTCTAACCCTAAAACTAACCCTAACCCTAACCCTAAACCCTAACTCTTAACCTTAACCCTAAGCGTTAACTCTCATTCTAACCTTTAATTCTAATCCTAATCCTAATCTTCAACCCTAAACCTAACACTTAACCCTAACCCTGTACCAAACCCTAACCCCTCATCTTAACCCTAACCATAAACCTCAACCCTAAACCAAAGTGTAACCGTTAAACCTAAGAGTAACCTTTAACCCTAACCCTAATCCCTAACCCTAAGCCCTCACCCTAACACTAAACTTCATCCTTAACCCTAACCAGAATCCTAACCCTAAATCTAATTCTCAGACTTCTTGCTTTCTTAGAGTTTAGAAAGCCTGCAATCCTCCCATGCCATGCGTGAAAGGAGGCTCTACCACTGTGTCCTGCATGAAACCCACGGGCCCATACCCAGAGTATGATAGAGTGGGTTCCCGGATACAATCCCAGCCCCCTAAACTCCCCCCGCCCGCCTAATGCAGACAGGGCCCGTGCGCTAAGCATAAACAATACCTTTAACAGATAACCCTAACCCTGAACAAAACACCCAACCCTGTTCCTATTTCTCCCCTTAACACGTAAACCTCACCGTGCGCCTAACTTTAACCTCTTATCCTAACGTTAATGCATAACCCATTTCCTGAGAACAACCCCTATCCCATAATTCTAACCCTATATCCTAGTCATCACTGTGACACCTAATCCCTAACCCTAATTCTAAACCGCTAACCCTAACCGTAACCCTACCTACAACCCTAACACTGACAGTAACCCTTACTTCTAACCCCAACGCTATGCCTAACAAAAACCCTAACCCTTGACCCTAACCCTTCACCCTAACCCCTAAGCCTTACCCTAACCCTTAACCCTAATCCTAATCCTAACCATTAAACCTAACCCTAGCTCTTAAAGCTAACCCTAAACCTTACCCTCACGACTAGACCTAACCCTCACACTAACCTAACACCTAACCCTAACCAGAAACCCTAATGCTAACCCAGAACACTATCCCTAACCCTAGCAGTAAACTTTAACCCTAAACCTAAGCCCAACCCATAACCCTAATCCTATTCTTTTACCCTAAAACTAACCCCTAAACCTAACCCCTATACCTCACCCTAACTCTAACCCCAATCCTAATTCTAACCATACCCCTTCATAAAACACTAACTCCTAACCGCTAATCCGAACACTAACCAAAAACCATAATCACTAATCCCTAACCCTAACGCTTAATCTTTCCCCTAACCGTTAACCCTCACCCTAAATCTTAACCCTGACCCTAACCTTAACCTTTAACTCTAAGCCTAACCCTTAACCCTACAGTAAGGAAGACCCTTAATGCTAATGGGATCCCTTATCCCTAACCCTAACACTACAGCTAAAAATAACCCTAACCTTGGATCCTTAAACCTAACCCCTAACACTTACTTTAACCCCAAACCCTAACCCTAATCCTAAGCATTAAACGTAACCCTATCTCTTAACCCTAACGCTAGCCCTTACCCTAACGCCTAGATCTAACCCTAAATCTAACCTACCGCCTAATCCTAACCTTAAGGCCTAATGCTAACTCGAACCCTGAACTCTAAACCTACCCGTAACCCTTAACACTAACCCTATCCGTGAACCTTAACCCTGACCCTAACCATTACCCGCACCCAAGCATTTAACCCTGACCCTAACCCTAATCCTTAATGCTAACCCTAACACTAAACCCTAACCCTAAGCCCAACACTTAACGCTAATCCTATCCCTTAACCCTAACCCTAATGCTAACCCCTAAACGTAACCCTCACCGTGACCAGTAAACCTAAATCTAACCTCTAACACAAACCATAGCACATAACTCTAACCCTAAAACTAACCCTAACCCTAACCCTAACCCTAAACCCTAACTCTTAACCTTAACAGTAAGCGTTAACTCTCACGCTAACCTTTAATCCTAACCCTAATCCTAACCTTCAACCCTAAACCTAACACTTAACCCTAACCCTGTACCAAACCCTAACCCCTCATCTTAAACCTAACCGTAAACCTCAACCCTAAACCAAAGTGTAACCGTTAAACCTAAGAGTAACCTTTAACCCTAACCCTAATCCCTGACCCTAAGCCCTCACCCGAACACTAAACTTCATCCTTAACCCTAACCAGAATCCTAACCCTAAATCTAATTCTCAGACTTCTTGCTTTCTTAGAGTTTAGAAAGCCTGCAATCCTCCCATGCCATGCGTGAAAGGAGGCTCTACCACTGTGTCCTGCATGAAACCCTTGGGCCCATACCCAGAGTATGATAGAGTGGGTTCCCGGGTACAATCCCAGCCCCCTAAACTCCCCCTGCCCGCCTAATGCAGACAGGGCCCGTGCGCTAAGCATAAACAATACCTTTAACAGATAACCCTAACCCTGAACATAACACCCAACCCTGTTCCTATTTCTCCCCTTAACACGTAAACCTCACCGTGCGCCTAACTTTAACCTCTTATCCTAACGTTAATGCATAACCCATTTTCTGAGAACAACCCCTATCCCATAATTCTAACCCTATCTCCTAGTCATCACTGTGACACCTAATCCCTAACCCTAATTCTAAACCGCTAATCCTAACCGTAACCCTACCTAAAACCCTAACACTGACAGTAACCCTTACTTCTAACCCCAACGCTATGCCTAACAATAACCCTAACCCTTGACCCTAACCCTTCACCCTAACCCCTAAGCCTTACCCTAACCCTTAACCCTAATCCTAATCCTAACCATTAAACCTAACTCTAGCTCTTAAATCTAACCCTAAACCTTACCCTCACGACTAGACCTAACCCTGACACTAACCTAACACCTAACCCTAACCAGAACCCCTAAAGCTAACCCTGAACCCTATCCCTAACCCTAGCAGTAAACTTTAACCCTAAACCTAAGCCCAACCCGTAACCCTAATCCTATCCTTTTACCCTAAAACTAACCCCTAAACCTAACCCCTATACCTCACCCTAACTCTAACCCCAATCCTAATTCTAACCATACCCCTTCATAAAACACTAACTCCTAACCGCTAACCCTAACACTAACCAAAAACCCTAATCATTAATCCCTAACCATAATGCTTAACCTTTACCCTAACTGTTAACCCTCACCCTAAATCTTAACACTGACCCTAACCTTAAACTTTAACTCTAAGCCTAACCCTTAATCCTACAGTAAGGAAGACCCTTAATGCTAATGGGATCCCTTATCCCTAACCCTAACACTACAGCTAAAAATAACCCTAACCTTGGATCCTTAAACCTAACCCCTAACACTTACTTTAACCCCAAACCGTAACCCTAATCCTAAGCATTAAACCTAACCCTATCTCTTAACCCTAATGCTAGCCCTTACCCTAACGCCTAGATCTAACCCTAAATCTAACCTACCGCCTAATCCTAACCTTAAGCCCTAATGCTAACACTAACCCTGAACCCTAAACCTACCCGTAACCCTTAACACTAACCCTTCAGTGAACCTGAACCCTGACCCTAACCATTACCCGCACCCAAGCATTTAACCCTGATTCTAACCCTAATCCTTAATGATAAACCTAACCCTAAACCCTAACCCTAAGCCGAACAATTAACCCTAATCCTATCCCTTAACCCTAACCCTAACCCTAATGCTACCCCTAAACGTAACCCTAACCGTGACAAGTAAACCTAACCCTAACCCGTAACACAAACCATAGCACATAACTCTAACCCTAAAACTAACCCTAAATCTAACCCTAACCCTAAACCCTAACTCTTAACCTTAACCCTAAGCGTTAACTCTCACGCTAACCTTTAATCCTAACCCTAATCCTAATCTTCAACCCTAAACCTACCACTTAACCCTAACCCTGTACCAAACCCTAACCCCTCATCTTAACCCTAACCGTAAACCTCAACCCTAAACCAAAGTGTAACCGTTAAACCTAAGAGTAACCTT
>NW_027182853.1:687500-690000 GCF_041146395.1 Eulemur rufifrons | reverse complement strand
ATACCCCTTCATAAAACACTAACTCCTAACCGCTAACCCTAACACTAACCAAAAACCCTAATCACTAATCCCTAACCCTAACGCTTAACCTTTACCCTAACCGTTAACCCTCACCCTACATCTTAACACTGACCCTAACCTTAACCTTTAACTCTAAGCCTAACCCTTAACCCTACAGTAAGGAAGACCCTTAATGCTAATGGGATCCCTTATCCCTAACCCTAACACTACAGCTAAAAATAACCCTAACCTTTGATCCTTAAACCTAACCCCTAACACTTACTTTAACCCCAAACCCTAACCCTAACCCTAAGCATTAAACCTAACCCTATCTCTTAACCCTAACGCTAGCCCTTACCCTAACGTATAGATCTAACCCTAAATCTAACCTACCGCCTAATCCTAACCTTAAGCCCTAATGCTAACTCTAACCCTGAACCCTAAACCTACCCGTAACTCTTAACACTAACCCTATCCGTGAACCTTAACCCTGACCCTAACCATTACCCGCACCCAAGCATTTAACCCTGACCCTACCACTAATCCTTAATGCTAACCCTAACACTAAACCCTAACCCTAAGCCCAACACTTAACACTAATCCTATCCCTTAACCCTAACCCTAACCCTAATGCTAACCCCTAAACTTAACCCTAAGCGTGACCAGTAAACCTAACCCTAACCTCTAACACAAACCATAGCACATAACTCTAAACCTAAAACGAACCCTAACCCTAACCCTAACCCCTAACTCTTAACCTTAACCCTAAGCGTTAACTCTCACGCTAACCTTTAATCCTAACCCTAATCCTAATCTTCAACCCTAAACCTAACACTTAACCCTAACCCTGTACCTAACCCTAACCCCTCATCTTAACCCTAACCGTAAACCTCAACCCTAAACCAACGTGTAACCGTTAAACCTAAGAGTAACCTTTAACCCTAACCCTAATCCCTAACCCTAAGCCCTCACCCTAACACTAAACTTCATCCTTAACCCTAACCAGAATCCTAACCCTAAATCTAATTCTCAGACTTCTAGCTTTCTTAGAGTTTAGAAAGTCTGCAATCCTCCCATGCCATGCGTGAAAGGAGGCTCTACCACTGTGTCCTGCATGAAACCCACGGGCCCATACCCAGAGTATGATAGAGTGGGTTCCCGGGTACAATCCCAGACCCCTAAGCTCCCCCTGCCCGCCTAATGCAGACAGGGCCCGTGCGCTAAGCATAAAAAATACCTTTAACAGATAACCCTAACCCTGAACATAACACCCAACCCTGTTCCTATTTCTCCCCTTAAAACGTAAACCTCACCTTGCGCCTAACTTTAACCTCTTATCCTAACGGTAATGCATAACCCATTTCCTGAGAACAACCCCTATCCCATAATTCTAACCCTATCTCCTAGTCATCACTGTGACACCTAATCCCTAACCCTAATTCTAAACCGCTAACCCTAACCGTAACCCTACCTACAACCCTAACACTGACAGTAACCCTTACTTATAACCCCAACGCTATGCCTAACAAAAACCCTAACCCTTGACCCTACACCTTCACCCTAACCCCTAAGCCTTACCCTAACCCTTAACCCTAATCCTAATCCTAACCATTAAACCTAACCCTAGCTCTTAAAGCTAACCCTAAACCTTACCCTCATGACTAGACCTAACCATGACACTAACCTAACACCTAACCCTGACACTATCCTAACACCTAACCCTAACCAGAACCCCTAAAGCTAACCCTGAACCCTATCCCTAACCCTAGCAGTAAACTTTAACCCTAAACCTAAGCCCAACCCGTAACCCTAATCCTATCCTTTTACCCTAAAACTAACCCCTAAACCTAACCCCTATACCTCACCCTAACTCCAACCCCAATCCTAATTCTAACCATACCTCTTGATAAAACACTAACTCCTAACCGCTAACCCTAACACTAACCAAAAACCCTAATCACTAATCCCTAACCCTAACGCTTAACCTTTACCCTAACCGTTAACCCTCACCCTACATCTTAACACTGACCCTAACCTTAACCTTTAACTCTAAGCCTAACCCTTAACCCTACAGTAAGGAAGACCCTTAATGCTAATGGGATCCCTTATCCCTAACCCTAACACTACAGCTAAAAATAACCCTAACCTTTGATCCTTAAACCTAACCCCTAACACTTACTTTAACCCCAAACCCTAACCCTAATCCTAAGCATTAAACCTAACCCTGTCTCTTAACCCTAACGCTAGCCCTTACCCTAACGCCTAGATCTAACCCTAAATCTAACCTACCGCCTAATCCTAACCTTAAGCCCTAATGCTAACTCTAACCCTGAACCCTAAACCTACCCGTAATCCTTAACACTAACCCTATCCGTGAACCTTAACCCTGACCCTAACCATTACCCGCACCCAAGCATTTAACCCTGACCCTACCACTAATCCTTAATGATAACCCTAACACTAAACCCTAACCCTAAGACCAACACTTAACCCTAATCCT
>NW_027182853.1:677500-682500 GCF_041146395.1 Eulemur rufifrons | reverse complement strand
ACTTTAACCTCTTATCCTAACGTTAATGCATAACCCATTTCCTGAGAACAACCCCTATCCCATAATTGTAACCCTATCTCCTAGTCATCACTGTGACACCTAATCGCTAACCCTAATTCTAAACCGCTAACCCTAACCGTAACCCTACCTACAACCCTAACACTGACAGTAACCCTTACTTCTAACCCCAACGCTATGCCTAACAAAAACCCTAACCCTTGACCCTAACCCTTCACCCTAACCCCTAAGCCTTACCCTAACCCTTAACCCTAATCCTAATCCTAACCATTAAACCTAACCCTAGCTCTTAAAGCTAACCCTAAACCTTACCCTCACGACTAGACCTAACCCTGACACTAACCTAACACCTAACCCTAACCAGAACCCCTAAAGCTAACCCTGAACCCTATCCCTAACCCTAGCAGTAAACTTTAACCCTAAACCTAAGCCCAACCCGTAACCCTAATCCTATCCTTTTACCCTAAAACTAACCCCTAAACCTAACCCCTATACCTCACCCTAACTCTAACCCCAATCCTAATTCTAACCATACCCCTTCATAAAACACTAACTCCTAACCGCTAACCCTAACACTAACCAAAAACCCTAATCACTAATCCCTAACCCTAACGCTTAACCTTTACCCTAACCCTTAACCCTCACCCTACATCTTAACACTGACCCTAACCTTAACCTTTAACTCTAAGCCTAACCCTTAACCCTACAGTAAGGAAGACCCTTAATGCTAATGGGATCCCTTATCCCTAACCCTAACACTACAGCTAAAAATAACCCTAACCTTTGATCCTTAAACCTAACCCCTAACACTTACTTTAACCCCAAACCCTAACCCTAACCCTAAGCATTAAACCTAACCCTATCTCTTAACCCTAACGCTAGCCCTTACCCTAACGCATAGATCTAACCCTAAATCTAACCTACCGCCTAACCCTAACCTTAAGCCCTAATGCTAACTCTAACCCTGAACCCTAAACCTACCCGTAACTCTTAACACTAACCCTATCCGTGAACCTTAACCCTGACCCTAACCATTACCCGCACCCAAGCATTTAACCCTGACCCTACCACTAATCCTTAATGCTAACCCTAACACTAAACCCTAACCCTAAGCCCAACACTTAACACTAATCCTATCCCTTAACCCTAACCCTAACCCTAATGCTAACCCCTAAACTTAACCCTAAGCGTGACCAGTAAACCTAACCCTAACCTCTAACACAAACCATAGCACATAACTCTAAACCTAAAACGAACCCTAACCCTAACCCTAACCCCTAACTCTTAACCTTAACCCTAAGCGTTAACTCTCACGCTAACCTTTAATCCTAACCCTAATCCTAATCTTCAACCCTAAACCTAACACTTAACCCTAACCCTGTACCTAACCCTAACCCCTCATCTTAACCCTAACCGTAAACCTCAACCCTAAACCAAAGTGTAACCGTTAAACCTAAGAGTAACCTTTAACCCTAACCCTAATCCCTAACCCTAAGCCCTCACCCTAACACTAAACTTCATCCTTAACCCTAACCAGAATCCTAACCCTAAATCTAATTCTCAGACTTCTTGCTTTCTTAGAGTTTAGAAAGCCTGCAATCCTCCCATGCCATGCGTGAAAGGAGGCTCTACCACTGTGTCCTGCATGAAACCCACGGGCCCATACCCAGAGTATGATAGAGTGGGTTCCCGGGTACAATCCCAGCCCCCTAAACTCCCCCCGCCCGCCTAATGCAGACAGGGCCCGTGCGCTAAGCATAAACAATACCTTTAACAGATAACCCTAACCCTGAACATATCACCCAACCCTGTTCCTATTTCTCCCCTTAACACGTAAACCTCACCGTGCGCCTAACTTTAACCTCTTATCCTAACGTTAATGCATAACCCATTTCCTGAGAACAACCCCTATCCCATAATTCTAACCCTATCTCCTAGTCATCACTGTGACACCTAATCCCTATCCCTAATTCTAAACCGCTAACCTTAACCGTAACCCTACCTACAACCCTAACACTGACAGTAACCCTTACTTCTAACCCCAACGCTATGCCAATCAAAAACCCTAACCCTTCACCCTAACCCCTAAGCCTTACCCTAACCCTTAACCCTAATCCTAATCCTAACCATTAAACCTAACCCTAGCTCTTAAAGCTAACTCTAAACCTTACCCTCACGACTAGACCTAACCCTGACACTAACCTAACACCAAACCCTAACCAGAACCCCTAAAGCTAACCCTGAACCCTATCCCTAACCCCAGCAGTAAACTTTAACCCTAAACCTAAGCCCAACCCGTAACCCTAATCCTATCCTTTTACCCTAAAACTAACCCCTAAACCTAACCCCTATACCTCACCCTAACTCTAACCCCAATCCTAATTCTAACCATACCCCTTCATAAAACACTAACTCCTAACCGCTAACCCTAACACTAACCAAAAACCCTAATCACTAATCCCTAACCCTAACGCTTAACCTTTACCCTAACCGTTAACCCTCACCCTAAACCTTAACACTGACCCTAACCTTAACCTTTAACTTTAAGCCTAACCCTTAACCCTACAGTAAGGAAGACCCTTAATGCTAATGGGATCCCTTATCCCTAACCCTAACACTACAGCTAAAAATAACCCTAACCTTTGATCCTTAAACCTAACCCCTAACACTTACTTTAACCCCAAACCCTAACCCTAATCCTAAGCATTAAACGTAAGCCTATATCTTAACCCTAACGCTAGCCCTTACCCTAACGCCTAGATCTAACCTTAAATCTAACCTACCGCCTAATCCTAACCTTAAGCCCTAATGCTAACACTAACCCTGAACCCTAAACCTACCCGTAACCCTTAACACTAACTCTATCCGTGAACCTAAACCCTGACCCTAACCATTACACGCACCCAAGCATTTAATCCTGACCCTAACCCTTATCCTTAATGCTAACCTTAACACTAAACCCTAACCCTAAGCCCAACACTTAACCCTAATCCTATCCCTTAACCCTAACCCTAACCCTAATGCTAACCCCTAAACGTAACCCTC
Organism: Eulemur rufifrons; assembly: GCF_041146395.1. Taxonomy (NCBI): domain Eukaryota; kingdom Metazoa; phylum Chordata; class Mammalia; order Primates; family Lemuridae; genus Eulemur; species Eulemur rufifrons. Next base: position 679,437 of record NW_027182853.1, on the reverse strand, counting down.
ACCGTGAACAGTAAACCTAACCCTAACCTCTAACACAAATCATAGCACATAACTCTAAACCTAAAACTAACCCTAACCCTAACCCTAAACCCTAACTCTTAACCTTAACCCTAAGCGTTAACTCTCACGCTAACCTTTAATCCTAACCCTAATCCTAATCTTCAACCCTAAACCTAACACTTAACCGTAACCCTGTACCAAACCCTAACCCCTCATCTTAACCCTAACGGTAAACCTCAACCCTAAACCAAAGTGTAACCGTTAAACCTAAGAGTAACCTTTAACCCTAACCCTAAGCCCTTACCCTAAGCCCTCACCCTAACACTAAACTTCATCCTTAACCCTAACCAGAATCCTAACCCTAAATCTAATTCTCAGACTTCTTGCTTTGTTAGAGTTTAGAAAGCCTGCAATCCTCCCATGCCATGCGTGAAAAGAGGCTCTACCACTGTGTCCTGCATGAAACCCATGGGCCCATACCCAGAGTATGATAGAGTGGGTTCCCGGGTACAAGCCGAACCCCCTAAACTCCCCCCGCCCGCCTAATGCAGACAGAGCCCGTGCGCTAAGCATAAACAATACCTTTAACAGATAACCCTAACCCTGAACATAACACCCAACCCTGTTCCTATTTCTCCCCTTAACACGTAAACCTCACCGTGCGCCTAACTTTAACCTCTTATCCTAACGTTAATGCATAACACATTTCCTGAGAACAACCCCTATCCCATAATTCTAACCCTATCTCCTAGTCATCACTGTGACACCTAATCCCTAACCCTAATTCTAAACCGCTAACCCTAACCGTAACCCTACCTACAACCCTAACACTGACAGTAACCCTTACTTCTAACCCCAACGCTATGCCAATCAAAAACCCTAACCCTTCACCCTAACCCCTAAGCCTTACCCTAACCCTTAACCCTAATCCTAATCCTAACCATTAAACCTAACCCTAGCTCTTAAAGCTAACCCTAAACCTTACCCTCACGACTAGACCTAACCCTGACACTAACCTAACACCTAACCCTAACCAGAACCCCTAAAGCTAACCCTGAACCCTATCCCTAACCCTAGCAGTAAACTTTTACCCTAAACCTAAGCCCAGCCCGTAACCCTAATCCTATCCTTTTACCCTAAAACTAACCCCTAAACCTAACCCCTATACCTCACCCTAACTCTAACCCCAATCCTAATTCTAACCATACCCCTTAATAAAACACTAACTCCTAACCGCTAACCCTAACACTAACCAAAGCCCTAATCACTAATCCCTAACCCTAACGCTTAACCTTTACCCTAACAGTTAACCCTCACCCTAAATCTTAACACTGACCCTAACCTTAACCTTTAACTCTAAGCCTAACCCTTAACCCTACAGGAAGGAAGACCCTTAATGCTAATGGGATCCCTTATCCCTAACCCTAACACTACAGCTAAAAATAACCCTAACCTTGGATCCTGAAACCTAACCCCTAACACTTACTTTAACCCCAAACCCTAACCCTAATCCTAAGCATTAAACCTAACCCTATCTCTTAACCCTAACGCTAGCCCTTACCCTAAGGCCTAGATCTAACCCTAAATCTAACCTACCGCCTAATCCTAACCTTAAGCCCTAATGCTAACTCTAACCGTGAACCCTAAACCTACCCGTAACTCTTAACACTAACCCTATCCGTGAACCTTAACCCTGACCCTAACCATTACCCGCACCCAAGCATTTAACCCTGACCCTACCACTAACCCTGAATGATAACCCTAACACTAAAACCTAACCCTAAGCCCAACACGTAACACTAATCCTATCCCTTAACCCTAACCCTAACCCTAATGCTAACCCCTAAACGTAACCCTAAGCGTTACCAGTAAACCTAACCCTAACCTCTAACACAAACCGTAGCACATAACTCTAAACCTAAAACGAACCCTAACCC
>NW_027182853.1:647500-660000 GCF_041146395.1 Eulemur rufifrons | reverse complement strand
AACCCTATCCCTAACCCTGGCAGTAAACTTTAACCCTAAACCTAAGCCCAACCCGTAACCCTAATCCTATCCTTTTACCCTAAAACTAACCCCTAAACCTAACCCCAATACCTCACCCTAACTCTAACCCCAATCCTAATTCTAACCATACCCCTTCATAAAACACTAACTCCTAACCGCTAACCCTAACACTAACCAAAAACCCTAATCACTAATCCCTAACCCTAACGCTTAACCTTTACCCTAACCGTTAGCCCTCACCCTACATCTTAACACTGACCCTAACCTTAACCTTTAACTCTAAGCCTAACCCTTAACCCTACAGTAAGGAAGACCCTTAATGCTAATGGGATCCCTTATCCCTAACCCTAACACTACAGCTAAAAATAACCCTAACCTTTGATCCTTAAACCTAACCCCTAACACTTACTTTAACCCCAAACCCTAACCCTAATCCTAAGCATTAAACCTAACTCTGTCTCTTAACCCTAACGCTAGCCCTTACCCTAACGCCTAGATCTAACCCTAAATCTAACCTACCGCCTAATCCTAACCTTAAGCCCTAATGCTAACTCTAACCCTGAACCCTAAACCTACCCGTAACCCTTAACACTAACCCTATCCGTGAACCTTAACCCTGACCCTAACCATTACCCGCACCCAAGCATTTAACCCTGACCCTAACCCTAATCCTTAATGATAACCCTAACACTAAACCCTAACCCTAAGACCAACACTTAACCCTAATCCTGTACCTTAACCCTAACCCTAACCCTAACCCTAATGCTAACCCCTAAACGTAACCCTAACCGTGAACAGTAAACATAACCCTAACCTCTAACACAAACCGTAGCACATAACTCTAACCCTAAAACTAACCCTAACCCTAACCCTAACCCTAAACCCTAACTCTTAACCTTAACCCTAAGCGTTAACTCTCACGCTAACCTTTAATCCTAACCCTAATCCTAATCTTCAAACCTAAACCTAACACTTAACCCTCACCCTGTACCTAACCCTAACCCCTCATCTTAACCCTAACCGTAAACCTCAACCCTAAACCAAAGTGTAACCGTTAAACCTAAGAGTAACCTTTAACCCTAACCCTAATCCCTAACCCTAAGCCCTCACCCTAACACTAAACTTCATCCTTAACCCTAACCAGAATCCTAACCCTAAATCTAATTCTCAGACTTCTTGCTTTCTTAGAGTTTAGAAAGCCTGCAATCCTCCTATGCCATGCGTGAAAGGAGGCTCTACCACTGTGTCCTGCATGAAACCCACGGGCCCATACCCAGAGTATGATAGAGTGGGTTCCCGGGTACAATCCCAGCTCCCTAAACTCCCCCCACCCGCTTAATGCAGACAGGGCCCGTGCGCTAAGCATAAAAAATACCTTTAACAGATAACCCCAACCCTGAACATAACACCCAACCCTGTTCCTATTTCTCCCCTTAACACGTAAACCTCACCGTGCGCCTAACTTTAACCTCTTATCCTAACGTTAATGCATAACCCATTTCCTGAGAACAACCCCTATCCCATAATGCTAACCCTATCTCCTAGTCATCACTGTGACACCTAATCCCTAACCCTAATTCTAAACCGCTAACCCTAACCACAACCCTACCTACAACCCTAACACTGACAGTAACCCTTACTTCTAACCCCAACGCTATGCCTAACAAAAACCCTAACCCTTGACCCTAACCCTTCACCGTAACCCCTAAGCCTTACCCTAACCCTTAACCCTAATCCTAATCCTAACCATTAAACCTAACCCTAGCTCTTAAAACTAACCCTAAACCTTACCCTCACGACTAGACCTAACCCTGACACTAACCTAACACCTAACCCTAACCAGAACCCCTAAAGCTAACCCTGAACCCTATCCCTAACCCTAGCAGTAAACTTTAACCCTAAACCTAAGCCCAACCCGTAACCCTAATCCTATCCTTTTACCCTAAAACTAACCCCTAAACCTAACCCCTATACCTCACCCTAACTCTAACCCCAATCCTAATTCTAACCATACCCCTTCATAAAACACTAACTCCTAACAGCTAGTCCTAACACTATCCAAAAACCCTAATCACTTATCCCTAACCCTAACGCTGAACCTTTACCCTGACCGTTAACTCTAATCCTAAATCTTAACACTGACTCTAACCTTACCTTTAACTCTAAGCCTAACCCTTAACCCTACAGTAAGGAAGACCCTTAATGCTAATGGGATCCCTTATCCCTAACCCTAACACTACAGCTAAAAATAACCCAAACCTTGGATCCTTAAACCTAACCCCTAACACTTACTTTAACCCCAAACCCTAACCCTAATCCTAAGCATTAAACCTAACCCTATCTCTTAACCCTAACGCTAGCCCTTACCCTAAGGCCTAGATCTAACCCTAAATCTAACCTACCGCCTAATCCTAACCTTAAGCCCTAATGCTAACACTAACCCTGAACCCTAAACCTACCCGTAACCCTTAACACTAACCCTATGCGTGAACCTTCACCCTGACCCTAACCATTACCCGCACCCAAGCATTTAACCCTGATTCTAACCCTAATCCTTAATGATAAAACTAACACTAAACCCTAACCCTAAGCCCAACACTTAACCCTAATCCTATCCCTTAACCCTAACCCTAACCCTAATGCCACCCCCTAAACGTAACCCCAATCGTGACCAGTAAACCTAACCCTAACCGCTAACACAAACCATAGCACATAACTCTAACCCTAAAACTAAACCGAACCCTAACCCTAACCCTAAACCCTAACTCTTAACCTTAACCCTAAGCGTTAACTCTCACGCTAACTTTTAATCCTAACCCTAATCCTAATTTTCAACCCTAAACCTAACACTTAACCCTAAACCTGTACCTAACCCTAACCCCTCATCTTAACCCTAACCGTAAACCTCCACCCTAAACCAACGTGTAACCGTTAAACCTAAGAGTAACCTTTAACCTTAACCCTATTCCCTAACCCTAAGCCCTCACCCTAACTCTAAACTTCATCCTTAACCCTAACCATAATCCTACCCCTAAATCTAATTCTCAGACTTCTTGCTTTCTTAGAGTTCAGAAAGCCTGCAATCCTCCCATGTCATGCGTGAAAGGAGGCTCTACCACTGTGTCCTGCATGAAACCCACAGGCCCCTACCCAGAGTATGATAGAGTGGGTTCCCGGGTACAATCCCAGCCCCCTAAACTCCCCCCGCCCGCCTAATGCAGACAGGGCCCGTGCGCTAAGCATAAACAATACCTTTAACAGATAACCCTAACCCTGAACATAACACCCAACCCTGTTCCTATTTCTCCCCTTAACACGTAAACGTCACCGTGCGCCTAACTTTAACCTCTTATCCTAACGTTAATGCATAACCCATTTCCTGAGAACAACCCCTATCCCATAATTCTAACCCTATCTCCTAGTCATCACTGTGACACCTAATCCCTAACCCTAATTCTAAACCGCTAACCCTAACCGTAACCCTACCTACAACCCTAACACTGACAGTAACCCTTACTTCTAACCCCAACGCTATGCCTAACAAAAACCCTAACCCTTGACCCTACCCCTTCACCCTAACCCCTAAGCCTTACCCTAACCCTTAACCCTAATCCTAATCCTAACGATTAAACCTAACCCTAGCTCTTAAAGCTAACCTTAAACCTTACCCTCATGACTAGACCTAACCATGACATTAACCTAACACCTAACCCTGACACTATCCTAACACCTAACCCTAACCAGAACCGCTAAAGCTAACCCTGAACCCTATCCCTAACCCTAGCAGTAAACTTTAACCCTAAACCTAAGCCCAACCCGTAACCCTAATCCTATCCTTTTACCCTAAAACTAACCCCTAAACCTAACCCCTATACCTCACCCTAACTCCAACCCCAATCCTAATTCTAACCATACCCCTTGATAAAACACTAACTCCTAACCGCTAACCCTAACACTAACCAAAAACCCTAATCACTAATCCCTAACCCTAACGCTTAACCTTTACCCTAACCGTTAACCCTCACCCGAAATCTTAACACTGACCCTAACCTTCACCTTTAACTCTAAGCCTAACCCTTAACCCTACAGTAAGGAAGACCCTTAATGCTAATGGGATCCCTTATCCCTAACCCTAACACTACAGCTAAAAATAACCCTAACCTTTGATCCTTAAACCTAACCCCTAACACTTACTTTAACCCCAAACCCTAACCCTAATCCTAAGCATTAAACCTAACCCTGTCTCTTAACCCTAACGCTAGCCCTTACCCTAACGCCTAGATCTAACCCTAAATCTAACCTACCGCCTAATCCTAACCTTAAGCCCTAATGCTAACTCTAACCCTGAACCCTAAACCTACCCGTAATCCTTAACACTAACCCTATCCGTGAACCTTAACCCTGACCTAACCATTACCCGCACCCAAGCATTTAACCCTGACCCTACCCCTAATCCTTAATGATAACCCTAACACTAAACCCTAACCCTTAGACCAACACTTAACCCTAATCCTATCCCTTAACCCTAACCCTAACCCTAACCCTAATGCTAACCCCTAAACGTAACCCTAACCGTGAACAGTAAACATAACCCTAACCTCTAACACAAACCGTAGCACATAACTCTAACCCTAAAACTAACCCTAACCCTAACCCTAACCCTAAACACTAACTCTTAACCTTAACCCTAAGCGTTAACTCTCATGCTAACCTTTAATCCTAACCCTAATCCTAATCTTCAACCCTAAACCTAACACTTAACCCTAATCCTGTACCTAACCCTAACCCCTCATCTTAACCCTAACCGTAAAACTCAACCCTAAACCAAAGTGTAACCGTTAAACCTAAGAGTAACCTTTAACCCTAACCCTAATCCCTAACCCTAAGCCCTCACCCTAACACTAAACTTCATCCTTAACCCTAACCATAATCCTAACCCTAAATCTAATTCTCAGACTTCTTGCTTTCTTAGAGTTTAGAAAGCCTGCAATCCTCCCATGCCATGCGTGAAAGGAGGCTCTACCACTGTGTCCTGCGTGAAACCCACGGGCCCATACCCAGAGTATGATAGAGTGGGTTCCCGGGTACAATCCCAGCCCCCTAAACTCCCCCCGCCCGCCTAATGCAGACAGGGCCCGTGCGCTAAGCATAAACAATACCTTTAACAGATAACCCTAACCCTGAACATAACACCCAACCCTGTTCCTATTTCTCCCCTTAACACGTAAACCTCACCGTGCGCCTAACTTTAACCTCTTATCCTAACGTTAATGCATAACCCATTTCCTGAGAACAACCCCTATCCCATAATTCTAACCCTATCTCCTAGTCATCACTGTGACACCTAATCCCTAACCCTAATTCTAAACCGCTAACCTTAACCGTAACCCTACCTACAACCCTAACACTGACAGTAACCCTTACTTCTAACCCCAACGCTATGCCTAACAAAAACCCTAACCCTTCACCCTAACCCCTAAGCCTTACCCTAACCCTTAACCCTAATCCTATTCCTAACCATTAAACCTAACCCTAGCTCTTAAAGCTAACCCTAAACCTTACCCTCACGACTAGACCTAACCCTGACACTAACCTAACACCAAACCCTAACCAGAACCCCTAAAGCTAACCCTGAACCCTATCCCTAACCCTGGCAGTAAACTTTAACCCTAAACCTAAGCCCAACCCGTAACCCTAATCCTATCCTTTTACCCTAAAACTAACCCCTAAACCTAACCCCAATACCTCACCCTAACTCTAACCCCAATCCTAATTCTAACCATACCCCTTCATAAAACACTAACTCCTAACCGCTAACCCTAACACTTACCAAAAACCCTAATCACTAATCCCTAACCCTAACGCTTAACCTTTACCCTAACTGTTAGCCCTCACCCTACATCTTAACACTGACCCTAACCTTAACCTTTAACTCTAAGCCTAACCCTTAACCCTACAGTAAGGAAGACCCTTAATGCTAATGGGATCCCTTATCCCTAACCCTAACACTACAGCTAAAAATAACCCTAACCTTTGATCCTTAAACCTAACCCCTAACACTTACTTTAACCCCAAACCCTAACCCTAATCCTAAGCATTAAACCTAACTCTGTCTCTTAACCCTAACGCTAGCCCTTACCCTAACGCCTAGATCTAACCCTAAATCTAACCTACCGCCTAATCCTAACCTTAAGCCCTAATGCTAACTCTAACCCTGAACCCTAAACCTACCCGTAACCCTTAACACTAACCCTATCCGTGAACCTTAACCCTGACCCTAACCATTACCCGCACCCAAGCATTTAACCCTGACCCTAACCCTAATCCTTAATGATAACCCTAACACTAAACCCTAACCCTAAGACCAACACTTAACCCTAATCCTATACCTTAACCCTAACCCTAACCCTAACCCTAATGCTAACCCCTAAACGTAACCCTAACCGTGAACAGTAAACATAACCCTAACCTCTAACACAAACCGTAGCACATAACTCTAACCCTAAAACTAACCCTAACCCTAACCCTAACCCTAAACCCTAACTCTTAACCTTAACCCTAAGCGTTAACTCTCACGCTAACGTTTAATCCTAACCCTAATCCTAATCTTCAAACCTAAACCTAACACTTAACCCTAACCCTGTTCCAAACCCTAACCCCTCATCTTAACCCTAACCGTAAACCTCAACCCTAAACCAAAGTGTAACCGTTAAACCTAAGAGTAACCTTTAACCCTAACCCTAAGCCCTAACCCTAAGCCCTCACCCTAACACTAAACTTCATCCTTAACCCTAACCAGAATCCTAACCCTAAATCTAATTCTCAGACTTCTTGCTTTCTTAGAGTTTAGAAAGCCTGCAATCCTCCCATGCCATGCGTGAAAGGAGGCTCTACCACTGTGTCCTGCATGAAACCCACGGGCCCATACCCAGAGTATGATAGAGTGGGTTCCCGGGTACAATCCCAGCCCCCTAAACTTCTCCCGCCCGTCTAATGCAGACAGGGCCCGTGCGCTAAGCATAAACAATACCTTTAACAGATAACCCTAACCCTGAACATAACACCCAACCCTGTTCCTATTTCTCCCCTTAACACGTAAACCTCACCGTGCGCCTAACTTTAACCTCTTATCCTAACGTTAATGCATAACCCATTTCCTGAGAACAACCCCTATCCCATAATTCTAACCCTATCTCCTAGTCATCACTGTGACACCTAATCCCTAACCCTAATTCTAAACCGCTAACCTTAACCGTAACCCTACCTACAACCCTAACACTGACAATAACCCTTACATCTAACCCCAATGCTATGCCTAACAAAAACCCTAACCCTTCACCCTAACCCCTAAGCCTTACCCTAACCCTTAACCCTAATCCTAATCCTAACCATTAAACCTAACCCTAGCTCTTAAAGCTAACCCTAAACCTTACCCTCACGACTAGACCTAACCCTGACACTAACCTAACACCTAACCCTAACCAGAACCCCTAAAGCTAACCCTGAACCCTATCCCTAACACTAGCAGTAAACTTTAACCCTAAACCTAAGCCCAACCCGTAACCCTAATCCTATCCTTTTACCCTAAAACTGACCCCTAAACCTAACCCCTATACCTCACCCTAACTCTAACCCCAATCCTAATTCTAACCATACCCCTTCATAAAACACTAACTCCTAACCGCTAACCCTAACACTAACCAAAAACCCTAATCACTAATCCCTAACCCTAACGCTTAACCTTTACCCTAACCGTTAACCCTCACCCTAAATCTTAACACTGACCCTAACCTTAACATTTAACTCTAAGCCTAACCCTTAACCCTACAGTAAGGAAGACCCTTAATGCTAATGGGATCCCTTATCCCTAAACCTAACACTACAGCTAAAAATAACCCTAACCTTTCATCCTTAAACCTAACCCCTAACACGTACTTTAACCCCAAACCATAACCCTAATCCTAAGCTTTAAACCTAACCCTATCTCTTAACCCTAACGCTAGCCCTTACCCTAAGGCCTAGATCTAACCCTAAATCTAACCTACCGCCTAATCCTAACCTTAAGCCCTAATGCTAACTCTAACCCTGAACCCTAAACCTACCCGTAACCCTTAACACTAACCCTATCCGTGAACCTTAACCCTGACCCTAAACATTACCCGCACGCAAGCATTTAACCCTGACCCTACCCCTAATCCTTAATGATAACCCTAACACTAAACCCTAATCCTAAACCCAACACTTAACTCTAATCCTATCCCTTAACCCTAACCCTAATGCTAACCCCTAAACGTAACCCTCACCGTGACCAGAAAACCTAACCCTAATCTCTAACACAAACCATAGCACTAAACTAACTAAAACTAACACTTTCCCTAACCCTAACCTTAAACCCTAACTCTTAACCTTAACCCTAAGCGTTAACTCTCACTCTATCCTTTAATCCTAACCCTAATCCTAATCTTCAGCCCTAAACCTAACACTTAACCCTAACCCTGTACCAAACCCTAACCCCTCATCTTAACCCTAACCGTAAACCTCAACCCTAAACCAAAGTGTAACCGTTAAACCTAAGAGTAACCTTTAACCCTAACCCTAATCCCTAACCCTAAGCCCTCACCCTAACACTAAACTTCATCCTTAACCCTAACCAGAATCCTAACCCTAAATCTAATTCTCAGACTTCTTGCTTTCTTAGAGTTTAGAAAGCCTGCCATCCTCCCATGCCATGGGTGAAAGGAGGCTCTACCACTGTGTCCGGCATGAAACCCACGGGCCCATACCCAGAGTATGATAGAGTGCGTTCCCGGGTACAATCCCAGCCCCCTAAACTCCCCCCGCCCGCCTAATGCAGACAGGGCCCGTGCGCTAAGCATAAACAATACCTTTAACAGATAACCCTAACCCTGAACATAACACCCAACCCTGTTCCTATTTCTCCCCTTAACACGTAAACCTCACCGTGCGCCTAACTTTAACCTCTTATCCTAACGTTAATGCATAACCCATTTCCTGAGAACAACCCCTATCCCATAATTCTAACCCTATCTCCTAGTCATCACTGTGACACCTAATCCCTAACCCTAATTCTAAACCACTAACCCTAACCGTAACCCTACCTACAATCCTAACACTGACAGTAACCCTTACTTCTAAACTCAACGCTATGCCTAACAAAAACCCTAACCCTTGACCCTAACCCTTCACCCTAACCCATAAGCCTTACCCTCACCCTTAACCCTAATCCTAATCCTAACCATTAAACCTAACCCTAGCTCTTAAAGCTAACCCTAAACCTTACCCTCACGACTAGACCTAACCCTGACACTAACCTAACACCTAACCCTAACCAGAACCCCTAAAGCTAACCCTGAACCCTATCCCTAACCCTAGCAGTAAACTTTAACCCTAAACCTAAGCCCAACCCGTAACCCTAATCCTATCCTTTTACCCTAAAACTAACCCCTAAACCTAACCCCTATACCTAACCCTAACTCTAACCCCAATCCTAATTCTAACCATACCCCTTCATAAAACACTAACTCCTAACCGCTAACCCTAACACTAACCAAAATCCCTAATCACTAATCCCTAACCCTAACGCTTAACCTTTACCCTAACCGTTAACCCTCACCCTAAATCTTAACACTGACCCTAACCTTAACCTTTAACTCTAAGCCTAACCCTTAACCCTACAGTAAGGAAGACCCTTAATGCTAATAGGATCCCTTATCCCTAACCCTAACACTACAGCTAAAAATAACCCTAACCTTGGATCCTTAAACCTAACCCCTAACACTTACTTTAACCCCAAACCCTAACCCTAATCCTAAGCATTAAACCTAACCCTATCTCTTAACCCTAACGCTAGCCCTTACCCTAAGGCCTAGATCTAACCCTAAATCTAACCTACCGCCTAATCCTAAACTTAAGCCCTAATGCTAACTCTAACCGTGAACCCTAAACCTACCCGTAACTCTTAAGACTAACCCTATCCGTGAACCTTAACCCTGAACCTAACCATTACCCGCACCCAAGCATTTAACCCTGACCCTACCACTAATCCTTATTGATAACCCTAACACTAAACCCTAACCCTAAGCCCAACACTTAACACTAATCTTATCCCTTAACCCTAACCCTAACCCTAATGCTAACCCCTAAACGTAACCCTAAGCGTGACCAATAAACCTAACCCTAACCTCTAACACAAACCATAGCACATAACTCTAACCCTAAAACGAACCCTAACCCTAACCCTAACCCCTAACTCTTAACCTTAAACCTAAGCGTTAACTCTCACGCTAACCTTTAATCCTAACCCTAATCCTAATCTTCAACCCTAAACCTAACACTTAACCCTAACCCTGTACCAAACCCTAACCCCTCATCTTAACCCTAACCGTAAACCTCAACCCTAAACCAAAGTCTAACCGTTAAACTTAAGAGTAACCTTTAACCCTAACCCTAAGCCCTAACCCTAAGCCCTCACCCTAACACTAAACTTCATCCTTAACCCTAACCAGAATCCTAACCCTAAATCTAATTCTCAGACTTCTTGCTTTCTTAGAGTTTAGAAAGCCTGCAATTCTCCCATGCCATGCGTGAAAGGAGGCTCTACCACTGTGTCCTGCATGAAACCTACGGGCCCATACCCAGAGTATGATAGAGTGGGTTCCCAGGTACAATCCCAGCCCCCTAAACTCCCCCCGCCCGCCTAATGCAGACAGGGCCCGTGCACTAAGCATAAACAATACCTTTAACAGATAACCCTAACCCTGAACATAACACCCAACCCTGTTCCTATTTCTCCCCTTAACACGTAAACCTCACCGTGTGCCTAACTTTAACCTCTTATCCTAACGTTAATGCATAACCCATTTCCTGAGAATAACCCCTATCCCATAATTCTAACCCTATCTCCTAGTCATCACTATGACTCCTAATCCCTAACCCTAATTCTAAACCGCTAACCCTAACCGTAACCCTACCTACAACCCTAACACTGACAGTAACCCTTACTTCTAACCCCAACGCTATGCCTAACAAAAACCCTAACCCTTGACCCTAACCCTTCACCCTAACCCCTAAGCGTAACCCTAACCCCTAAACCTAATCCTAATCCTAACCATTAAACCTAAACCTAGCTCTTAAAGCTAACCCTAAACCTTACCCTCACGACTAGACCTAACCCTGACACTAACCTAGCACCTAACCCTAACCAGAACCCCTAAAGCTAACCCTGAACCCTATCCCTAACCCTAGCAGTAAACTTTAACCCTAATCCTAAGCCCAACCCGTAACCCTAATCCTATCCTTTTACCCTAAATCTAACCCCTAAACCTAACCCCTATACCTCACCCTAACTCTAACCCCAATCCTAATTCTAACCATACCCCTTCATAAAACACTAACTCCTAACCGCTAACCCTAACACTAACCAAAAACCCTAATCACTAATCCCTAACCCTAACGCTTAACCTTTACCCTAACCGTTAACCCTCACCCTAAATCTTAACACTGACCCTAACCTTCACCTTTAACTCTAAGCCTAACCCTTAACCCTACAGGAAGGAAGACCCTTAATGCTAATGGGATCCCTTATCCCTAACCCTAACACTACAGCTAAAAATAACCCTAACCTTGGATCCTTAAACCTAACCCCTAACACTTACTTTAACCCCAAACCCTAACCCTAATCCTAAGCATTAAACCTAACCCTATCTCTTAACCCTAACGCTAGCCCTTACCCTAACGCCTAGATCTAACCCTAAATCTAACCTACCGCCTAATCCTAACCTTAAGCACTAATGCTAACACTAACCCTGAACCCTAAACCTACCCGTAACCCTTAACACTAACCCTATCCGTGAACCTTAACCCTGACCCTAACCATTACCCTCACCCAAGCATTTAACCCTGACCCTAACCTTAATCCTTAATGCTAACCCTAACACTAAACCCTAACCCTAAGACCAACACTTATCCCTAATCCTATCCCTTAACCCTAACCCTAACCCTAATGCTACCCCCTAAACGTAACCCTAACCGTGACCAGTAAACCTAACCCTAACCTCTAACACAAACCATAGCACATAACTCTAACCCTAAAACTAAACCTAACCCTAACCCTAACCCTAACCCTCACCCTAAGCCCAACACTTAACCCTAATCCTATCCCTTAACCCTAAACCTAACCTAACCCTAACCGTAAACCTAACCCCAAACCTAACCCTAACCCTAACCCCTAACCCTAACACTAACCCTAACCCCTAACCCTAACCCTAACCCCAACGCCAACCCTAACCCTAATCCCTAACCCTAACCCTAACCCAACCCTAACCCTAACGCCTAACCCTAACCCTTACCCTTACCCTAAACCTTACCCTTACCTTTACCCTAACCCTAACCCATAACCCCTAACCCTAACCCCTAACCCTAACCCCTAACCCGTACCCTAACCCTAACCCCTAACCCTA
>NW_027182853.1:632500-640000 GCF_041146395.1 Eulemur rufifrons | reverse complement strand
TCCTAACGTTAATGCATAACCCATTTCCTGAGAACAACCCCTATCCCATAATTCTAACCCTATCTCCTAGTCATCACTGTGACACCTAATCGCTAACCCTAATTCTAAACCGCTAACCCTAACCGTAACCCTACCTACAACCCTAACACTGACAGTAACCCTTACTTCTAACCCCAACGCTATGCCTAACAAAAACCCTAACCCTTCACCCTAACCCTTCACCGTAACCCCTAAGCCTTACCCTAACCCTTAACCCTAATCCTAATCCTAACCATTAAACCTAACCCTAGCTCTTAAAGCTAACCCTAAACCTTACCCTCAGGACTAGACCTAACCCTGACACTAACCTAACACCTAACCCTAACCAGAACCCCTAAAGCTAACCCTGAACCCTATCCCTATCCCTAGAAGTAAACTTTAACCCTAAACCTAAGCCCAACCCGTAACCCTAATCCTATCCTTTTACCCTAAAACTAACCCCTAAACCTAACCCCTATACCTCACCCTAACTCTAACCCCAATCCTAATTCTAACCGTACCCCTTCATAAAACACTAACTTCTAACCGCTAACCCTAACACTAACCAAAAACCCTAATCACTAATCCCTAACCCTAACGCTTAACCTTTACCCTAACCGTTAACCCTCACCCTAAATCTTAACACTGACCCTAACCTTAACCTTTAACTCTAAGCCTAACCCTTAAACCTACAGTAAGGAAGACCCTTAATGCTAATGGGATCCCTTATCCCTAACCCTAACACTACAGCTAAAAATAACCCTAACCTTTGATCCTTAAACCTAACCCCTAACACTTACTTTAACCCCAAACCCTAACCCTAATCCTAAGCATTAAACCGAACCCTATCACTTAACCCTAACGCTAGCCCTTACCCTAACGCCTAGATCTAACCCTAAATCTAACCTACCGCCTAATCCAAGCCTTAAGCACCAATGCTAACTCTAACCCTGAACCCTAAACCTACCCGTAACCCTTAACACTAACCCTATCCGTGAACCTTAACCCTGACCCTAACCATTACCCGCACCCAAGCATTGAACCCTGACCCTAACCCTAATCCTTAATGCTAACCCTAACACTAAATCCTAAACCTAAGCCCAACACTTAACCCTAATCCTATCCCTTAACCCTAACCCTAACCCTAATGCTAACCCCTAAACGTAACCCTAACCGTGACCAGTAAACCTAACCCTAACCTCTAACACAAACCATAGCACATAACTCTAACCCTAAAACTAACCCTAACCCTAACCCTAAACCCTAACTCTTAACCTTAACCCTAAGCGTTAACTCTCACGCTAACCTTTAATCCTAACCCTAATCCTAATCTTCAACCCTAAACCTAACTCGTAACCCTAACCGTGTACCAAAGCCTAACCCCTCATCTTAACCCTAACCGTAAACCTTAACCCGAAACCAAAGTGTAACCGTTAAACCTAAGAGTAACCTTTAACCCTAACCCTAATCCCTAACCCTAAGCCCTCACCCTAACACTAAACTTCATCCTTATCCCTAACCAGAATCCTAACCCTAAATCTAATTCTCAGACTTCTTGCTTTCTTAGAGTTTAGAAAGCCTGCAATCCTCCCATGCCTTGCGTGAAAGGAGGCTCTACCACTGTGTCCTGCATGAAACCCACGGGCCCATACCCAGAGAATGATAGAGTGGGTTCCGGGTACAATCCCAGCCCCCTAAACTGCCCCCACCCGCCTAATGCAGACAGGGCCCGTGCGCTAAGCATAAACAATACCTTTAACAGATAACCCTAACCCTGAACATAACACCCAACCCTGTTCCTATTTCTCCCCTTAACACGTAAACCTCACCGTGCGCCTAACTTTAACCTCTTATCCTAACGTGAATGCATAACCCATTTCCTGAGAACAACCCCATCCCATGATTCTAACCCTATCTCCTAGTCATCACTGTGACACCTAATCCCTAACCCTAATTCTAAACCGCTAACCCTAACCGTAACCCTACCTACAACCCTAACACTGACAGTAACCCTTACTTCTAACCCCAACGCTATGCCTAACAAAAACCCTAACCCTTGACCCTAACCCTTCACCCTAACCCCTAAGCCTTACCCTAACCCTTAACCCTAATCCTAATCCTAACCATTAAACCTAACCCTAGCTCTTAAAGCGAACCCTAAACCTTACCCTCACGACTAGACCTAACCCTGACACTAAACTAACACCTAACACTAACCAGAACCCCTAAAGCTAACCCTGAACCCTATCCATAACCCTAGCTGTAAACTTTAACCCTAAACCTAAGCCCAACCCGTAACCCTAATCCTATCCTTTTACCCTAAAACTAACCCCTAAACCTAACCCCTATACCTCACCCTAACTCTAACCCCAATCCTAATTCTAACCATACCCCTTCATAAAACACTAACTCCGAACCGCTACCCCTAACACTAACCAAAAACCCTAATCACTAATCCCTAACCCTAACGCTTAACCTTTACCCTAACCGTTAACCCTCACCCTAAATCTTAACACTGACCCTAACCTTAACTTTTAACTCTAAGCCTAACCCTTAACCCTACAGGAAGGAAGATCCTTAATGCTAATGGGATCCCTTATCCCTAACCCTAACACTACAGCTAAAAATAACCCTAACCTTGGATCCTTAAACCTAACCCCTAACACTTACTTTAACCCCAAACCCTAACCCTAATCCTAAGCATTAAACCTAACCCTATCTCTTAACCCTAACGCTAGCCCTTACCCTAACGCCTAGATCTAACCCTAAATCTAACCTGCCGCCTAATCCTAACCTTAAGCCCTAATGCTAACACTAACCCTGAACCCTAAACCTACCCGTAGCCCTTAACACTAACCCTATCCGTGAACCTTAACCCTGACCCTAACCATTACCCGCACCCAAGCATTTAACCCTGACCCTAACGCTAATCCTTAATGCTAACCCTAACACTAAACCCTAACCCTAAGCCCAACACTTAACCCTAATCCTATCCCTTAACCCTAACCGTAACCCTAATGCTACCCCCTAAACGTAACCCTAACCGTGACCAGTAAACCTAACCCTAACCTCTAACACAAACCATAGGACATAACTCTAACCCTAAAACTAACCCTAACGCTAACCCTAACCCCTAACTCTTAACCTTATCCCTAAGCGTTAACACTCACGCTAACCTTTAATCCTAACCCTAATCCTAATCTTCAACCCTAATCTTAACACTTAACCCTAACCCTGTACCAAACCCTAACCCCTCATCTTAACCCTAACCGTAAACCTCAACCCTAAACCAAAGTCTAACCGTTAAACCTAAGAGTAACCTTTAACCCTAACCCTAATCCCTAACCCTAAGCCCTCACCCTAACACTAAACTTCATCCTTAACCCTAACCAGAATCCTAACCCTAAATCTAATTCTCAGACTTCTTGCTTTCTTAGAGTTTAGAAAGCCTGCAATCCTCCCATGCCATGCGTGAAAGGAGGCTCTACCACTGTGTCCTGCATGAAACCCACGGGCCCATACCCAGAGTATGATAGAGTGGGTTCCCGGGTACAATCCCAGCCCCCTAAACTCTCCCCGCCCGCCTAATGCAGACAGGGCCCGTGCGCTAAGCATAAACAATACCTTTAACAGATAAACCTAACCCTGAACATAACACCCAAACCTTTTCCTATTTCTCCCCTTAACACGTAAACCTCACCGTGCGCCTAATTTTAACCTCTTATCCTAACGTTAATGCATAACCCATTTCCTGAGAACAACCCCTATTCCATAATTCTAACCCTATCTCCTAGTCATCACTGTGACACCTAATCGCTAACCCTAATTCTAAACCGCTAACCCTATCCGTAACCCTACCTACAACCCTAACACTGACAGTAACCCTTACTTCTAACCCCAACGCTATGCCTAACAAAAACCCTAACCCTTGACCCTAACCCTTCACCCTAACCTCTAAGCCTTACCCTAACCCTTAACCCTAATCCTAATCCTAACCATTAAACCTAACCCTAGCTCTTAAAGCTAACCCTAAACCTTACCCTCAGGACTAGACCTAACCCTGACACTAACCTAACACCTAACCCTAACCAGAACCCCTAAAGCTAACCCTGAACCCTATCCCTAACCGTAGCAGTAAACTTTAACCCTAAACCTAAGCTCAACCCGTAACCCTAATCCTATCCTTTTACCCCAAAACTAACCCCTAAACCTAACCCCTATACCTCACCCTAACTCTAACCCCAATCCTAATTCTAACCATACCCCTTCATAAAACACTAACTCCGAAACGCTAACCCTAACAATAACCAAAAACCCTAATCAATAATCCCTAACCCTAACGCTTAACCTTTACCCTAACCGTTAACCCTCACCGTAAATCTTAACACTGACCCTAACCTTCACCTTTAACTCTAAGCCTAACCCTTAACCCTACAGTAAGGAAGACCCTTAATGCTAATGGGATCCCTTATCCCTAACCCTAACACTACAGCTAAAAATAACCCTAACCTTGGATCCTTAAACCTAACCCCTAACACTTACTTTAACCCCAAACCCTAACCCTAATCCTAAGCATTAAACCTAACCCTATCCCTTAACCCTAACGATAGCCCTTACCCTAAGGCCTAGATCTAACCCTAAATCTAACCTACCGCCTAATCCTAACCTTAAGCCCTAATGCTAACTCTAACCGTGAACCCTAAACCTACCCGTAACTCTTAACACTAACCGTATCCGTGAACCTTAACCCTGACCCTAACCATTACCCGCACCCAAGCATTTAACCCTGACCCTACCACTAATCCTTAATGATAACCCTAACACTAAACCCTAACCCTAAGCCCAACACTTAACACTAATCCTATCCCTTAACCCTAACCCTAACCCTAATGCTAACCCCTAAACGTAACCCTAAGCATGACCAGTAAACCTAACCCTAACCTCTAACACAAACCATAGCACATAACTCTAACCCTAAAACGAACCCTAACCGTAACCCTAACCCCTAACTCTTAACCTTAACACTAAGCGTTAACTCTCATGCTAACCTTTAATCCTAACCCTAATCCTAATCTTCAACCCTAAACCTAACACTTAACCCTAACCCTGTACCAAACCCTAACCCCTCATCTTAACCCTAACTGTAAACCTCAACCCTAAACCAAAGTGTAACCGTTAAACCTAAGAGTAACCTTTAACCCTAACTCTAATCCCTATCCCTAAGCCCTCACCCTAACACTAAATTCATCCTTAACCCTAACCATAATCCTACCCCTAAATCTAATTCTCAGAGTTCTTGCTTTCTTAGAGTTTAGAAAGCCTGCAATCCTCCCATGCTATGCGTCAAAGGAGGCTCTACCACTGTGTCCTGCATGAAACCCACGGGCCCATACCCAGAGTATGATAGAGTGGGTTCCCGGGTACAATCCCAGCCCCCTAAATTCCCCCCGCCCTCCTAATGCAGACAGGGCCCGTGCGCTAAGCATAAACAATACCTTTAACAGATAACCGTAACCCTGAACATGACACCCAACCCTGTTCCTATTTCTCCCCTTAACACGTAAACCTCACCGTGCGCCTAACTTTAACCTCTTATCCTAACGTTAATGCATAACCCATTTCCTGAGAACAACCCCTATCCCATAATTCTAACCCTATCTCCTAGTCATCACTGTGACACCTAATCCCTAACCCTAATTCTAAACCGCTAACCCTAACCGTAACCCTACCTACAACCCTAACACTCACAGTAACCCTTACTTCTAACCCCAACGCTATGCCTAACAAAAACCCTAACCCTTGACCCTAACCCTTCACCCTAACCCCTAAGCCTTACCCTAACCCTTAACCCTAATCCTAATCCTAACCATTAAACCTAACCCTAGCTCTTAAAGCTAACCCTAAACCTTACCCTCACGACTAGACCTAACGCTGACACTAACCTAACACCTAACCCTAACCAGAACCCCTAAAGCTAACCCTGAACCCTATCCCTAACACTAGCAGTGAACTTTAACCCTAAACCTAAGCCCAACCCGTAACCCTAATCCTATCCTTTTACCCTAAAACTAACCCCTAAACCTAACCCCTATACCTCACCCTAACTCTAACCCCAATCCTAATTCTAACCATACCCCTTCATAAAACACTAACTCCTAACCGCTAACCCTAACACTAACCAAAAACCCTAATCACTAATCCCTAACCCTAACGCTTAACCTTTACCCTGACCATTAACCCTCACCCTAAACCTTAACACTGACCCTAACCTTAAACTTTAACTCTAAGCCTAACCCTTAACCCTACAGTAAGGAAGACCCTTAATGCTAATGGGATCCCTTATCCCTAACCCTAACACTACAGCTAAAAATAACCCTAACCTTGGATCCTTAAACCTAACCCCTAACACTTACTTTAACCCCAAACCCTAACCCTATTCCTAAGCATTAAACCTAACCCTATCTCTTAACCCTAACGCTAGCCCTTACCCTAACGCCTAGATCTAACCCTAAATCTAACCTACCGCCTAATCCTAACCGTAAGCCCTAATGCTAACTCTAACCCTGAACTCTAAACCTACCCGTAACCCTTAACACTAACCCTATCCGTGAACCTTTACCCTGACCCTAACCATTACCCGCACCCAAGCATTTAACCCTGACCCTAACCCTAATCCTTAATGATTACCCTAACACTAAACCCTAACCCTAAGCCCAACACTTAACCGTAATCCTATCCCTTAACCCTAACCCTAATGCTAACCCCTAAACGTAACCCTAACCGTGACCAGTAAACCTAAACCTAACCTCTAACACAAACCATAGCACATAACTCTAACCCTAAAACTAACCCTAAACCTAACCCTAACCCTAAACCCTAACTCTTAACCTTAACAGTAAGCGTTAACTCTCACGCTAACCTTTAATCCTAACCCTAATCCTAATCTTCAACCCTAAACCTAACACTTAACCCTAACCCTGTACCTAACCCTAACCCCTCAATTTAAACCTAACCGTAAACCTCAACCCTAAACCAAAGTGTAACCGTTAAACCTAAGAGTAACCTTTAACCCTAACCCTAATCCCTGACCCTAAGCCCTCACCCTAACACTAAACTTCATCCTTAACACTAACCAGAATCCTAACCCTAAATCTAATTCTCAGACTTCTTGCTTTCTTAGAGTTTAGAAAGCCTGCAATCCTCCCATACCATGCGTGAAAGGAGGCTCTACCACTGTGTCCTGCATGAAACACACGGGCCCATACCCAGAGTATGATAGAGTGGGTTCCCGGGTACAATCCCAGCCCCCTAAACTCCCCCCGCCCGCCTAATGCAGACAGGGCCCGAGCGCGAAGCATAAACAATACCTTTAACAGATAACCCTAACCCTGAACATAACACCCAACCCTGTTCCTATTTCTCCCCTTAACACGTAAACCTCACCGTGCACCTAACTTTAACCTCTTATCCTAACGTTAATGC
>NW_027182853.1:592500-610000 GCF_041146395.1 Eulemur rufifrons | reverse complement strand
ACCTCACCGTGCGCCTAACTTTAACCTCTTATCCTAACGTTAATGCATAACCCATTTCCTGAGAACAACCCCTATCCCATAATTCTAACCCTATCTCCTAGTCATCACTGTGACACCTAATCCCTAACCCTAATTCTAAACCGCTAACCCTAACCGTAACCCTACCTACAACCCTAACACTGACAGTAACCCTTACTTCTAACCCCAACGCTATGCCTAACAAAAACCCTAACCCTTGACCCTAACCCTTCACCCTAACCCCTAAGCCTTACCCTAACTCTTAACCCTAATCCTAATCCTAACCATTAAACCTAACCCTAGCTCTTAAAGCTAAACCTAAACCTTACCCTCACGACTAGACCTAACCCTGACACTACCCTAACACCTAACCCTAACTAGAACCCCTAAAGCTAACCCTGAACCCTATCCCTAACCCTAGCAGTAAACTTTAACCCTAAACCTAAGCCCAACCCGTAACCCTAATCCTATCCTTTTACCCTAAAACTAACCCCTAAACCTAACCCCTATACCTCACCCTAACTCTAACCCCAATCCTAATTCTAACCATACCCCTTCATAAAACACTAACTCTTAACCGCTAACCCTAACACTAACCAAAAACCCTAATCACTAATCCCTAACCCTAACGCTTAACCTTTACCCTAACCGTTAACCCTCACCCTAAATCTTAACACTGACCCTAACCTTAACCTTTAACTCTAAGCCTAACCCTTAACCCTACAGTAAGGAAGACCCTTAATGCTAATGGGATCCCTTATCCCTAACCCTAACACTACAGCTAAAAATAACCCTAACCTTGGATCCTTAAACCTAACCCCTAACACTTACTTTAACCCCAAACCCTAACCCTAATCCTAAGCATTAAATATAACCCTATCTCTTAACCCTAACGCTAGCCCTTACCCTAACGCCTAGATCTAACCCTAAATCTAATTTACCGCCTAATCCTAACCTTAAGCCCTAATGCTAACACTAACCCTGAACCCTAAACCTACCCGTAACCCTTAACACTAACCCTATCCGTGAATCTAAACCCTGACCCTAACCATTACCCGCACCCAAGCATTTAACCCTGAGCCTAACCCTAATCCTTAATGCTAACCTTAACACTAAACCCTAATGCTAAGCCCAACACTTAACCCTAATCCTATCCCTTAACCCTAACCCTAACCCTAATGCTAACCCCTAAACGTACCCCTAACCGTGACCAGTAAACCTAACCCTAACCTCGAACACAAATCATAGCACATAACTCTAAACCTAAAACTAACCCTAACCCTAACCCTAAACCCTAACTCTTAACCTTAACCCTAAGCGTTAACTCTCACGCTAACCTTTAATCCTAACCCTAATCCTAATCTTCAACCCTAAACCTAACACTTAACCCTAACCCTGTACCAAAGCCTAACCCCTCATCTTAACCCTAACGGTAAACCTCAACCCTAAACCAAAGTGTAACCGTTAAACCTAAGAGTAACCTTTAACCCTAACCCTAATCCCTAACCCTAAGCCCTCACCCTAACACTAAACTTCATCCTTAACCTTAACCATAATCCTAACCCTAAATCTAATTCTCAGAATTCTTGCTTTCTTAGAGTTTAGAAAGCCTGCAATACTCCCTTGCCATGCGTGAAAGGAGGCTCTACCACTGTGTCCTGCATGAAACCCACGGGCCCATACCCAGATTATGATAGAGTGGGTTCCCGGGTACAATCCCAGCCCCCTAAACTCCCCCCGCCCGCCTAATGCAGACAGGGCCCGTGCGCTAAGCATAAACAATACCTTTAACAGATAACCCTAACCCTGAACATAACACCCAACCCTGTTCCTATTTCTCCCCTTAACACGTAAACCTCACCGTGCGCCTAACTTTAACCTCTTATCCTAACGTTAATGCATAACCCATTTCCTGAGAACAACCCCTATCCCGTAATTCTAACCCTATCTCCTAGTCATCACTGTGACACCTAATCCCTAACCCTAATTCTAAACCGCTAACCCTAACCGTAACCCTACCTACAACCCTAACACTGACAGTAACCCTTACTTCTAACCCCAATGCTATGCCTAACAAAAACCCTAACCCTTGACCCTAACCCTTCACCCTAACCCCTAAGCCTTACCCTAACCCTTAACCCTAATCCTAATCCTAACCATTAAACCTAACCCTAGCTCTTAAAGCTAACCCTAAACCTTACCCTCACGACTAGACCTAACCCTGACACTAACCTAACACCTAACCCTAACCAGAACCCCTAAAGCTAACCCTGAACCCTATCCATAACCCCAGCAGTAAATTTTAACCCTAAACCTAAGCCCAACCCGTAACCCTAATCCTATCCTTTTACCCTAAAACTAACCCATAAACCTAACCCCTATACCTCACCCTAACTCTAACCCCAATCCTAATTCTAACCATACCCCTTCATAAAACACTAACTCCTAACCACTAACCCTAACACTAACCAAAAACCCTAATCACTAATCCCTAACCCTAACGCTTAACCTTTACCCTGACCGTTAACCCTCACCCTAAATCTTAACACTGACCCTAACCTTAACCTTTAACTCTAAGCCTAACCCTTAACCCTACAGGAAGGAAGACCCTTAATGCTAATGGGATCCCTTATCCCTAACCCTAAAACTACAGCTAAAAGTAACCCTAACCTTGGATCCTTAAACCTAACCCCTAACACTTACTTTAACCCCAAACCCTAACCCTAATCTTAAGCATTAAACCTAACCCTATCTCTTAACCCTAACGCTAGCCCTTACCCTAACGACTAGATCTAACCCTAAATCTAACCTACCGCCTAATCCTAACCTTAAGCCCTAATGCTAACACTAACACTGAACCCTAAACCTAACCGTAACCCTTAACACTAACCCTATCCGTGAACCTAAATCGGACCCTAACCATTACCCGCACCCAAGCATTTAACCCTGACCCTAACCCTACTCCTTAATGCTAACCTTAACACTAAACCCTAACCCTAAGCCCAACACTTAACCCTAATCCTATCCCTTAACCCTAACCCTAACACTAACCCTAATGCTAACCACTAAACGTAACCCTAACCATGACCAGTAAACCTAACCATAACCTCTAACACAAACCACAGCACATAACTCTAACCCTAACCCTAACTCTAACCCTAACCCTAAACCCTAACTCTTAACCTTAACCCTAAGCGTTAACTCTCACGCTAACCTTTAATCCTAACCCTAATCCTAATCTTAAACCCTAAACCTAACACTTAACCCTAACCCTGTACCAAACCCTAACCCCTCATCTTAACCCTAACTGTAAACCTGAACCCTAAACCAAAGTGTAACCGTTAAACCTAAGAGTAATCTTTAACCCTAATCCTAATCCCTAACCCTAAGCCCTCACCCTAACACTAAACTCATCCTTAACCCTAACCAGAATCCTAACGATAAATCTAATTCTCAGACTTCTTGCTTTCTTAGAGTTTAGAAAGCCTTCAATCCTCCCAATGCCATGCGTAAAAGGAGGCTCTACCACTGTGTCCTGCATGAAAACCACGGGCCCATACCCAGAGTATGATAGAGTGGGTTCCCGGGTACAATCCCAGCCCCCTAAACTCCCCCCTCCCGCCTAATGCAGACAGGGCCCGTGCGCTAAGCATAAACAATACCTTTAACAGATAACCCTAACCCTGAACATAACACCCAACCCTGTTCCTATTTCTCCCCTTAACACGTAAACCTCACCGTGCGCCTAACTTTAACCTCTTATCCTAACGTTAATGCATAACCCATTTCCTGAGAACAACCCCATCCCATAATTCTAACCCTATCTCCTAGTCATCACTGTGACACCTAATCCCTAACCCTAATTCTAAACTGCTAACCCTAACCGTAACCCTACCTACAACCCTAACACTGACAGTAACCCTTACTTCTAACCCCAACGCTATGCCTAACAAAAACTCTAACCCTTGACCCTAACCCTTCACCCTAACCCCTAAGCCTTACCCTAACCCTTAACCCTAATCCTAATCCTAACCATTAAACCTAACCCTAGCTCTTAAAACTAACCCTAAACCTTACCCTCACGACTAGAACTAACCCTGACACTAACCTAACACCTAACCCTAACCAGAACCCCTAAAGCTAACCCTGAACCCTATCCCTAACCCTAGCAGTAAACTTTAACCCTAAACCTAAGCCCAACCCGTAATCCTAATCCTATCCTTTTACCCTAAAACTAACCCCTAAACCTAACCCCTATACCTCACCCTAACTCTAACCCCAATCCTAATTCTAACCATACCCCTTCATAAAACACTAACTCCTAACCGCTAACCCTAAGACTAACCAAAAACCCTAATCACTAATCCGTAACCCTAACGCTTAACCTTTACCCTAACCGTTAACCCTCACCCTAAATCTTAACACTGACCCTAACCTTAACCTTTAACTCTAAGCCTAACCCTTAACCCTACAGGAAGGAAGACCCTTAATGCTAATGGGATCCCTTATCCCTAACCCTAACACTACAGCTAAAAATAACCCTAACCTTGGATCCTTAAACCTAACCCCTAACACTTACTTTAACCCCAAACCCTAACCCTAATCCTAAGCATTAAACCTAACCCTATCTCTTAACCCTAACGCTAGCCCTTACCCTAACGCCTAGATCTAACCCTAAATCTAACCTACCGCCTAATGCTAACCTTAAGCCCTAATGCTAACACTAACCCTGAACCCTAAACCTACCCGTAACCCTTAACACTAAGCCTATCCGTGAACCTAAACGCTGACCCTAACCATTACCCGCACCCAAGCATTTAACCCTGACCCTAACCCTAATCCTTAATGCTAACCTTAACACTAAACCCTAACCCTAAGCCCAACACTTAACCCTAATCCTATCCCTTAACCCTAACCATAACCCTAATGCTACCCCCTAAACGTAACCCTAACTGTGACCAGTAAACCTAACCCTAACCTCTAACACAAACCATAGCACATATCTCTAACCCTAAAACTAACCCTAACCCTAACCCTAACCCTAAACCCTAACTCTTAACCTTAACCCTAAGGGTTAACTCTCACGCTAACCTTTAGTCCTAACCCTGATCCTAATCTTCAACCCTAAACCTAACACTTAACCCTAACCCTGTACCAAACCCTAACCCGTCATCTTAACCCTAACCGTAAACCTCAACCCTAAACAAAAGTGTAACCGTTAAACCTAAGAGTAACCTTTAACCCTAACCCTATTCCCTAACCCTAAGCCCTCACCCTAACACTAAACTTCATCCTTAACCCTAACCAGAATCCTAACCCTAAATCTAATTCTCAGACTTCTTGCTTTCTTAGAGTTTAGAAAGCCCGCAGTCCTCCCATGCCATGCGTGAAATGAGGCTCTACCACTGTGTCCTGCATGAAACCCACGGGCCCATACCCAGAGTATGATAGAGTGGGTTCCCGGGTACAATCCCAGCCCCCTAAACTACCCCCGCCCGCCTAATGCAGACAGGGCCCGTGCGCTAAGCATAAACAAAACCTTTAACAGATAACCCTAACCCTGAACATAACACCCAACCCTGTTCCTATTTCTCCCCTTAACACGTAAACCTCACCGTGCGCCTAACTTTAACCTCTTATCCTAACGTTAATGCATAACCGATTTCCTGAGAACAACCTCATCCCATAATTCTAACCCTATCTCCTAGTCATCACTGTGACACCTAATCCCTAACCCTAATTCTAAACCGCTAACCCTAACCGTAACCCTACCTACAACCCTAACACTGACAGTAACCCTTACTTCTAACCCCAACACTTTGCCTAACAAAATCTCTAACCCTTGACCCTAACCCTTCACCCTAACCCCTAAGCCTTACCCTAACCCTTAACCCTAATCCTAATCCTAACCATTAAACCTAACCCTAGCTCTTAAAGCTAACCCTAAACCTTACCCTCAGGACTAGACCTAACCCTGACACTAACCTAACACTTAACCCTAACCAGAACCCCTAAAGCTAACCCTGAACCCTATCCCTAACCCTAGCAGTAAACTTTAACCCTAAACCTAAGCCCAACCCGTAACCCTAATCCTATCCTTTTACCCTAAAACTAACCCCTAAACCTAACACCTATACCTCACCCTAACTCTAACCCCAATCCTAATTCTAACCATACCCCTTCATAAAACACTAACTCCTAACCGCTAACACTAAGACTAACCAAAAACCGTAATCACTAATCCCTAAACCTAACGCTTAACCTTTACCCTAACCGTTAACCCTCACCCTAAATCTTAACACTGACCCTAACCTTAACCTTTAACTCTAAGCCTAACCCTTAACCCTACAGGAAGGAAGACCCTTAATGCTAATGGGATCCCTTATCCCTAACCCTAACACTACAGCTAAAAATAACCCTAACCTTGGATCCTTAAACCTAACCCCTAACACTTACTTTAACCCCAAACCCTAACTCTAATCCTAAGCATTAAACCTAAACCTATCTCTTAACCCTAACGCTAGCCCTTACCCTATCGCCTAGATCTAACCCTAAATCTAACCTACCGCCTAATCCTAACCTTAAGCCCTAATGCTAACACTAACCCTGAACCCTAAACCTACCCGTAACCCTTAACACTAACCCTATCCAGGAACCTTAACCCTGACCCTAACCATTATCCGCACCCAAGCATTTAAACCTCACCCTAACCCTAATCCTTAATGATAAACCTAACACTAAACCCTAACCCTAAGCCCAACACTTAACCCTAATCCTATCCCTTAACCCTAACCCTAACCCTAACGCTACCCCCTAACCGTAACCCTAACCGTGACCTGTAAACCTAACCCTAACCTCTAACACAAACCATAGCACATAACTCTAACCCTAAAACTAACCCTAACCCTAAACCTAACCCTAAACCCTAACTCTTAACCTTAACCCTAAGCGTTAACTCTCACGCTAACTTTTAATCCTAACCCTAATCCTAATCTTCAACACTAAACCTAACACTTAACACTAACCCTGTACCAAACCCTAACCCCTCATCTTAACCCTAACCGTAAACCTCAACCCTAAACCAAAGTGTAACCGTTAAACCTAAGAGTAACCTTTAACCCTAACCCTAATCCCTAACCCTAAGCCCTCACCCTAACACTAAACTTCATCCTTAACCCTAACCAGAATCCTAACCCTAAATCTAATTCTCAGACTTCTTGCTTTCTTAGAGTTAGAAAGCCTGCCATCCTCCCATGCCATTCGTGAAAGGAGGCTCTACCACTGTGTCCTGCATGAAACCCACGGGCCCATACCCAGAGTATGATAGAGTGGGTTCCCGGGTACAATCCCAGCCCCCTAAACTCCCCTCGCCCGCCTAATGCAGACAGGGCCCGTGCGCTAAGCATAAACAATACCTTTAACAGATAACCCTAACCCTGAACATAACACCCAACCCTGTTCCTATTTCTCCCCTTAACACGTAAACCTCACCGTGCGCCTAACTTTAACCTCTTATCCTAACGTTAATGCATAACCCATTTCCTGAGAACAACCCCATCCCATAATTCTAACCCTATCTCCTAGTCATCACTGTGACACCTAATCGCTAACCCTAATTCTAAACCGCTAACCCTAACTGTAACCCTACCTACAACCCTAACACTGACAGTAACCCTTACTTCTAACCCCAACGCTATGCCTAACAAAAACCCTAACCCTTGACCCTAACCCTTCACCCTAACCCCTAAGCCTTACCCTAACCCTTAACCCTAATCCTAATCCTAACCATTAAACCTAACCCTAGCTCTTAAAGCTAACCCTAAACCTTACCCTCACGACTAGACCTAACCCTGACACTAACCTAACACCTAACCCTAACCAGAACCCCTAAAGCTAACCCTGAACCCTATCCCTAACCCTAGCAGTAAACTTTAACCCTAAACCTAAGCCCAACCCGTAACCCTAATCCTATCCTTTTACCCTAAAACTAACCCCTATACCTCACCCTAACTCTAAACCCAATCCTAATTCTAACCATACCCCTTCATAAAACACTAACTCCTAACCGCTAACCCTAACACTAACCAAAAACCCTAATCACTAATCCCTAACCCTAACGCTTAACCTTTACCCTAACCGTTAACCCTCACCCTAAATCTTAACACTGACCCTAACCTTCAGCTTTAACTCTAAGCCTAACCCTTAACCCTACAGTAAGGAAGACCCTTAATGCTAATGGGATCCCTTATCCCTAACCCTAACACTACAGCTAAAAATAACCCTAACTTTGGATCCTTAAACCTAACCCCTAACACTTACTTTAACCCCAAACCCTAACCCTAATCCTAAGCATTAAACCTAACCCTATCTCTTAACCCTAACGCTAGCCCTTACCCTAACGCCTAGATCTAACCCTAAATCTAACCTACCGCCTAATCCTAACCTTAAGCCCTAATGCTAACACTAACCCTGAACCCTAATCCTACCCGTAACCGTTAACACTAAGCCTATCCGTGAACCTAAACCCTGACCCTAACCATTACCCGCACCCAAGCATTTAACCCTGACCCTAACACTAATCCTTATTGCTAACCTTAACACTAAACCCTAACCCTAAGCCCAACACTTAACCCTAATCCTATCCCTTAACCCTAACCATAACCCTAATGCTACCCCCTAAACGTAACCCTAACTGTGACCAGTAAACCTAACCCTAACCTCTAACACAAACCAGAGCACATATCTCTAACCCTAAAACTAACCCTAACCCTAACCCTAACCCTAAACCCTAACTCTTAACCTTAACCCTAAGGGTTAACTCTCACGCTAACCTTTAATCCTAACCCTGATCCTAATCTTCAACCCTAAACCTAACACTTAACCCTAACCCTGTACCAAACCCTAACCCGTCATCTTAACCCTAACCGTAAACCTCAACCCTAAACAAAAGTGTAACCGTTAAACCTAAGAGTAACCTTTAACCCTAACCCTATTCCCTAACCCTAAGCCCTCACCCTAACACTAAACTTCATCCTTAACCCTAACCAGAATCCTAACCCTAAATCTAATTCTCAGACTTCTTGCTTTCTTAGAGTTTAGAAAGACTCCAATCCTCCCATGCCATGCGTGAAAGGAGGCTCTACCACTGTGTCCTGCATGAAACCCACGGGCCCATACCCAGAGTATGATAGAGTGGGTTCCCAGGTACAATCCCAGCCCCCTAAACTACCCCTGCCCGCCTAATGCAGACAGGCCCCGTGCACTAAGCATAAACAATACCTTTAACAGATAACCCTAACCCTGAACATAACACCCAACCCTGTTCCTATTTCTCCCCTTAACACGTAAACCTCACCGTGCGCCTAACTTTAACCTCTTATCCTAACGTTAATGGATAACCCATTTCCTGAGAACAACCCCATCCCATAATTCTAACCCTATCTCCTAGTCATCACTGTGACACCTAATCCCTAACCCTAATTCTAAACCGCTAACCCTAACCGTAACCCTACCTACAACCCTAACATTGACAGTAACCCTTACTTCTAATCCCAACGCTATGCCTAACAAAAACCCTAACCCTTGACCCTAACCCTTCACCCTAACCCCTAAGCCTTACCCTAACCTTTAACCCTAATCCTAATCCTAACCATTAAACCTAACCCTAGCTCTTAAAGCTAACCCTAAACCTTACCCTCACGACTAGACCTAACCCTGACACTAACCTAACACTTAACCCTAACCAGAACCCCTAAAGCTAACCCTGAACCCTATCCCTAACCCTAGCAGTATACTTTAACCCTAAACCTAAGCCCAACCCGTAACCCTAATCCTATCCTTTTACCCTAAAACTAACCCCTAAACCTAACCCCTATACCTCACCCTAACTCTAACCCCAATCCTAATTCTAACCATACCCCTTCATAAAACACTAACTCCTAACCGCTAACCCTAAGACTAACCAAAAACCGTAATCACTAATCCCTAAACCTAACGCTTAACCTTTACCCTAACCGTTAACCCTCACCCTAAATCTTAACACTGACCCTAACCTTAACCTTTAACTCTAAGCCTAACCCTTAACCCTACAGGAAAGAAGACCCTTAATGCTAATGGGATCCCTTATCCCTAACCCTAACACTACAGCTAAAAATAACCCTAACCTTGGATCCTTAAACCTAACCCCTAACACTTACTTTAACCCCAAACCCTAACCCTAATCCTAAGCATTAAACCTAACCCTATCTCTTAACCCTAACGCGAGCCCTTACCCTATCACCTAGATCTAACCCTAAATGTAACCTACCGCCTAATCCTAACCTTAAGCCCTAATGCTAACACTAACCCTGAACCATAAACCTACCCGTAACCCTTAACACTAACCCTATCCATGAACCTTAACCCTGACTCTAACCATTATCCGCACCCAAGCATTTAACCCTGACCCTAACCCTAATCCTTAATGATAAACCTAACACTAAACCCTAACCCTAAGCCCAACACTTAACCCTAATCCTATCCCTTAACCCTAACCCTAACCCTAACGCTACCCCCTAAACGTAACCCTAACCGTGACCTGTAAACTTAACCCTAACCTCTAACACAAACCATAGCACATAACTCTAACCCTAAAACTAACCCTAACCCTAAACCTAACCCTAAACCCTAACTCTTAACCTTAACCCTAAGCGTTAACTCTCACGCTAACCTTTAATCCTAACCCTAATCCTAATCTTCAACCCTAAACCTAACACTTAACCCCAACCCTGTACCAAACCCTAACCCCTCATCTTAACCCTAACCGTAAACCTCAACCCTAAACCAAAGTGTAACCGTTAAACCTAAGAGTAACCTTTAAACCTAACCCTAATCCCTAACCCTAAGCCCTCACCCTAACACTAAACTTCATCCTTAACCCTAACCATAATCCTAACCCTAAATCTAATTCTCAGACTTCTTGCTTTCTTAGAGTTTAGAAAGACAGCAATCCTCCCATGCCATGCGTGAAAGGAGGCTCTACCACTGTGTCCTGCATGAAACCCAAGGGCCCATACCCAGAGTATGATAGAGTGGGTTCCCGGGTACAATCCCAGCCCCCTAAACTCCCCCCGCCCGCCTAATGCAGACAGGGCCCGTGCACTAAGCATAAACAATACCTTTAACAGATAACCCTAACCCTGAACATAACACCCAACCCTGTTCCTATTTCTCACCTTAACACGTAAACCTCACCGTGCGCCTAACTTTAACCTCTTATCCTAACGTTAATGCATAACCCATTTCCTGAGAACAACCCCTATCCCATAATTCTAACCCTATGTCCTAGTCATCACCGTGACACCTAATCCCTAACCCTAATTCTAAACCGCTAACCCTAACCGTAACCCTACCTACAACCCTAACACTGACAGTAAACCTTACTTCTAACCCCAACGCTATGGCTAACAAAAACCCTAACCCTTGACCCTAACCCTTCACCCTAACCCCTAAGCCTTACCCTAACCCTTAACCCTAATCCTAATCCTAACCATTAAACCTAACCCTAGCTCTTAAAGCTATCCCTAAACCTTACCCTCACGACTAGACCTAAACCTGACACTAACCTAACATCTAACCCTAACCAGAACCCCTATAGCTAACCCTGAACCCTATCCCTAACCCTAGCAGTAAACTTTAACCCTAAACCTAAGCCCAACCCGTAACCCTAATCCTATCCTTTTACCCTAAAACTAACCCCTAAACCTAACCCCTATACCTCACCCTAACTCTAACCCCAATCCTAATTCTAACCATACCCCTTCATAAAACACTAACTCCTAACCGCTAACCCTAACACTACTCAAAAACCCTAATCACTAATCCCTAACCCTAACGCTTAACCTTTACCCTGACCGTTAACCTTCACCCTAAATCTTAACACTGACCCTAACCTTAACCTTTAACTCTAAGCCTAACCCTTAACCCTACAGGAAGGAAGACCCTTAATGCTAATGGGATCCCTTATCCCTAACCCTAACACTACAGCTAAAAATAACCCTAACCTTGGATCCTTAAACCTAACCCCTAACACTTACTTTAACCCCAAACCCTAACCCTAATCCTAAGCATTAAACCTAACCCTATCTCTTAACCCTAACGCTAGCCCTTACCCTAACGCCTAGATCTAACCCTAAATCTAACCTACCCCCTAATCCTAACCTTAAGCACTAAAGCTAACACTAACCCTGACCCTAAACCTACCCGTAACCCTTAACACTAACTCTATCCGTGAACCTTAACCCTGACCCTAAACATTACCTGCACCCAAGCATTTAACCCTGACCCTAACCCTAATCCTTAATGCTAACCTTAACACTAAACTCTAACCCTAAGCCCAACTCTTAACCCTAATCCTATCCTTTAACCCTAACCCTAATGCTAACCCCTTAACGTAACCCTCACCGTGACCAGTAAACCTAACCCTAACCTCTAACACAAACCATAGCACATAACTCTAACCCTAAAACTAAACCTAACCCTAACCCTAAACCCTAACTCTTAACCTTAACCCTAAGCGTTAACTCTCACGCTAACCTTTAATCCTTACCCTAATCCAAATCTTCAACCCTAAACCTAACACTTAACCCTAACCCTGTACCAAACCCTAACCCCTCATCTTAACCCTAACCGTAAATCTCAACCCTAAACCACACTGTAACCGTTAAACCTAAGAGTAACCTTTAACCCTAACCCTAATCCCTAACCCTAAGCCCTCACCCTAACACTAAACTTCATCCTTAACCCTAACCAGAATCCTAACCCTAAATCTAATTCTCAGACTTCTTGCTTTCTTAGAGTTTAGAAAGCCTGCCATCCTCCCATGCCATGCGTGAAAGGAGGCTCTACCACTGTGTCCTGCATGAAACCCACGGGCCCATACCCAGAGTATGATAGAGTGGGTTCCCGGGTACAATCCCAGCCCCCTAAACTCCCCCCGCCCGCCTAATGCAGACAGGGCCCGTGCGCTAAGCATAAACAATACCTTTAACAGATAACCCTAACCCTGAACATAACACCCAACCCTGTTCCTATTTCTCCCCTTAACACGTAAACCTCACCGTGCGCCTAACTTTAACCTCTTATCCTAACGTTAATGCATAACCCATTTCCTGAGAACAACCCCGAGAACAACCCCTATACCATAATTCTAACCATATCTCCTAGTCATCACTGTGACACCTAATCGCTAACCCTAATTCTAAACCGCTAACCCTAACCGTAACCCTACCTACAACCCTAACACTGACAGTAACCCTTACTTCTAACCCCAACGCTATGCCTAACAAAAACCCTAACCCTTGACCCTAACACTTCACCCTAACCCCTAAGCCTTACCATAACCCTTAACCCTAATCCTAATCCTAACCATTAAACCTAACCCTAGCTCTTAAAGCTAACCCTAAACCTTACCCTCACGACTAGACCTAACCCTGACACTAACCTAACACCTAACCCTAACCAGAACCCCTAAAGCTAACCCTGAACCCTATCCCTAACCCTAGCAGTAAACTTTAACGCTAAACCTAAGCCCAACCCGTAACCCTAATCCTATCCTTTTACCCCAAAACTAACCCCTAAACCTAACCCCTATACCTCACCCTAACTCTAACCCCAATCCTAATTCTAACCATACCCCTTCATAAAACACTAACTCCGAACCGCTAACCCTAACAATAACCAAAAACCCTAATCACTAATCCCTAACCCTAACGCTTAACCTTTACCCTGACCGTTAACCCTCACCCTAAATCTTAACACTGACCCTAACGTTAACCTTTAACTCTAAGCCTAACCCTTAACCCTACAGGAAGGAAGACCCTTAATGCTAATGGGATCCCTTATCCCTAACCCTAACACTACAGCTAAAAATAAGCCTAACCTTGGATCCTTAAACCTAACCCCTAACACTTACTTTAACCCCAAACCCTAACCCTAATCCTAAGCATTAAACCTAACCCTATCTCTTAACCCTAACGCTAGCCCTTACCCTAAGGCCTAGATCTAACCCTAAATCTAACCTACCGCCTAATCCTAACCTTAAGCTCTAATGCTAACACAAACCCTGAACCCTAAACCTACCCGTAACCCTTAACACTAACCCTATCCGTGAACCTAAACCCGGACCCTAACCATTACCCGCACCGAAGCATTTAACCCTGACCCTAACCCTAATCCTTAATGCTAACATTAACACTAAACCCTAACCCTAAGCCCAACACTTAACCCTAATCCTATCCCTTAACCCTAACCCTAACACTAACCCTAATGCTAACCACTAAACGTAACCCTAACCATGACCAGTAAACCTAACCATAAACTCTAACACAAACCACAGCACATAACTCTAACCCTAACCCTAACTCTAACCCTAACCCTAAACCCTAACTCTTAACCTTAACCCTAAGCGTTAACTCTCACGCTAACCTTTAATCCTAACCCTAATCCTAATCTTAAACCCTAAACCTAACACTTAACCCTAACCCTGTACCAAACCCTAACCCCTCATCTTAACCCTAACTGTAAACCTCAACCCTAAACCAAAGTGTATCCGTTAAACCTAAGAGTAATCTTTAACCCTAACCCTAATCCCTATCCCTAAGCCCTCACCCTAACACTAAACTTCATCCTTAACCCTAACCATAATCCTAACCCTAAATCTAATTCTCAGACTTCTTGCTTTCTTAGAGTTTAGAAAGCCTGCAATCCTCCCAATGCCATGCGTAAAAGGAGGCTCTACCACTGTGTCCTGCATGAAAACCACGGGCCCATACCCAGAGTATGATAGAGTGGGTTCCCGGGTACAATCCCAGCCCCCTAAACTCCCCCCTCCCGCCTAATGCAGACAGGGCCCGTGCGCTAAGCATAAACAATACCTTTAACAGATAACCCTAACCCTGAACATAACACCCAACCCTGTTCCTATTTCTCCCCTTAACACGTAAACCTCACCGTGCGCCTAACTTTAACCTCTTATCCTAACGTTAATGCATAACCCATTTCCTGAGAACAACCCCATCCCATAATTCTAACCCTATCTCCTAGTCATCACTGTGACACCTAATCCCTAACCCTAATTCTAAACCGCTAACCCTAACCGTAACCCTACGTACAACCCTAACACTGACAGTAACCCTTACATCTAACCCCAACGCTATGCCTAATCAAAACTCTAACCCTTGACCCTAAACCTTCACCCTAACCCCTAAGCCTTACCCTAACCCTTAACCCTAATCCTAATCCTAACCATTAAACCTAACCCTAGCTCTTAAAGCTAACCCTAAACCTTACCCTTACGACTAGAACTAACCCTGACACTAACCTAACACCTAACCCTAACCAGAACCCCTAAAGCTAACCCTGAACCCTATCCCTAACCCTAGCAGTAAACTTTAACCCTAAACCTAAGCCCAACCCGTAACCCTAATCCTATCCTTTTACCCTAAAACTAACCCCTAAACCTAACCCCTATACCTCACCCTAACTCTAACCCCAATCCTAATTCTAACCATACCCCTTCATAAAACACTAACTCCTAACCGCTAACCCTAAGACTAACCAAAAACCGTAATCACTAATCCCTAAACCTAACGCTTAACCTTTACCCTAACCGTTAACCTTCACCCTAAATCTTAACACTGACCCTAACCTTAACCTTTAACTCTAAGCCTAACACTTAACCCTACAGGAAGGAAGACCCTTAATGCTAATGGGATCCCTTATCCCTAACCCTAACACTACAGCTAAAAATAACCCTAACCTTGGATCCTGAAACCTAACCCCTAACACTTACTTTAACCCCAAAACCTAACCCTAATCCTAAGCATTAAACCTAACCCTATCTCTTAACCCTAACGCTAGCCCTTACCCTATCGCCTAGATCTAACCCTAAATGTAACCTACCGCCTAATCCTAACCTTAAGCCCTAATGCTAACACTAACCCTGAACCCTAAACCTACCCGTAACCCTTAACACTAACCCTATCCATGAACCTTAACCCTGACTCTAAACATTATCCGCACCCAAGCATTTAACCCTGACCCTACCCCTAATCCTTAATGATAAACCTAACACTAAACCCTAACCCTAAGCCCAACACTTAACCCTAATCCTATCCCTTAACCCTAACCCTAACCCTAACGCTACCCCCTAAACGTAACCCTAACCGTGACCTGTAAACCTAACCCTAACCTCTAACACAAACCATAGCACATAACTCTAACCCTAAAACTAACCCTAACCCTAAACCTAACCCTAAACCCTAACTCTTAACCTTAACACTAAGCGTTAACTCTCACGCTATCCTTTAATCCTAACCCTAATCCTAATCTTCAACCCTAAACCTAACACTTAACCCCAACCCTGTACCAAACCCTAACCCCTCATCTTAACCCTAACCGTAAACCTCAACCCTAAACCAAAGTGTAACCGTTAAACCTAAGAGTAACCTTTAACCCTAACCCTAATCCCTAACCCTAAGCCCTCACCCTAACACTAAACTTCATCCTTAACCCTAACCATAATCCTACCCCTAAATCTAATTCTCAGACTTCTTGCTTTCTTAGAGTTTAGAAAGCCTGCAATCCTCCCATGCCATGCATCAAAGGAGGCTCTACCACTGTGTCCTGCATGAAACCCACGGGCCCATACCCAGAGTATGATAGAGTGGGTTCCCGGGTACAATCCCAGCCCCCTAAACTCCCCCCGCCCGCCTAATGCAGACAGGGCCCGTGCGCTAAGCATAAACAATACCTTTAACAGATAACCCTAACCCTGAACATAACACCCAACCCTGTTCCTATTTCTCCCCTTAACACGTAAACCTCACCGTGCACCTAACTTTAACCTCTTATCCTAACGTTAATGCATAACCCATTTCCTGAGAACAACCCCTATCCCATAATTCTAACCCTATCTCCTAGTCATCACTGTGACACCTAATCCCTAACCCTAATTCTAAACCGCTAACCCTAACCGTAACCCTACCTACAACCCTAACACTGACAGTAACCCTTACTTCTAACCCCAACGCTATGCCTTACAAAAAGCCTAACCCTTCACCCTAACCCCTAAGCCTTACCCTAACCCTTAACCCTAATCCTAATCCTAACCATGAAACCTAACCCTAGCTCTTAAAGCTAACCCTAAACCTTACCCTCACGACTAGACCTAACCCTGACACTAACCTAACACCTAACCACAACCAGAACCCCTAAAGCTAACCCTGAACCCTATCCCTAACCCTAGCAGTAAACTTTAACCCTAAACCTAAGCCCTACCCGTAACCCTAATCCTATCCTTTTACCCTAAAACTAACCCCTAAACCTAACCCCTATACCTCACCCTAACTCTAACCCCAATCCTAATTCTAACCATACCCCTTCATAAAACACTAACTCCTAACCGCTAACCCTAACACTAACCAAAATCCCTAATCACTAATCC
>NW_027182853.1:550000-570000 GCF_041146395.1 Eulemur rufifrons | reverse complement strand
TCTAACCCCAATCCTAATTCTAACCATACCCCTTCATAAAACACTAACTCCTAACCGCTAACCATAACACTAACCAAAACCCTAATCATTAATCCCTAACCTTAACGCTTAACCTTTACCCTAACCGTTAACCCTTACCCTAAATCTTAACACTGACCCTAACCTGAACCTTTAACTCTAAGCCTAACCCTTAACCCTACAGTAAGGAAGACCCTTAATTCTAATGGGATCCCTTATCCCTAACCCTAACACTACAGCTAAAAATAACCCTAACCTTTGATCCTGAAACCTAACCCCTAACACTTACTTTAACCCCAAACCCTAACCCTAATCCTAAGCATTAAACCTAATCCTATCTCTTAACCCTAACGCTAGCCCTTACCCTAACGCCTAGATCTAACCCTAAATATAACCTACCGCCTAATCCTAACCTTAAGCCCTAATGGTAACTCTAACCCTGAACCCTAAACCTACCCATAACCCTTAACACTAACCCTATCCGTGAACCTTAACCCTGACCCTAACCATTACCCGCACTCAAGCATTTAACCCTGACCCTAACCCTAATCCTTAATGCTAACCCTAACACTAAACCCTAACCCTAAGCCCAACACTTATCCCAAATCCTATCCCTTAACCCTAACCCTAACCCTAATGCTACCCCCTAAACGTAACCCTAACCGTGACCAGTAGACCTAACCCTAACCTCTAACACAAAACATAGCACATAACTCTAACCCTAAAACTAACCCTAACCCTAAACCTAACCCTAAACCCTAACTCTTAACCTTAACCCTAAGCGTTAACTCTCACGCTAACCTTTAATCCTAACCCTAATCCTAATCTTCAACCCTAAACCTAACACTTAACCCTAACCCTGTACCAAACCCTAACCCCTCATCTTAACCCTACCCGTAAACCTCAACCCTAAACCAAAGTGTAACCATTAAACCTAAGAGTAACCTTTAACCCTAACCCTAATCCCTAACCCTAAGCCCTCACCCTAACACTAAACTTCATCCTTAACCCTAACCAGAATCCTAACCCTAAATCTAATTCTCAGACTTCTTGCTTTCTTAGAGTTTAGAAAGCCTGCAATCCTCCCATGCCATGCGTGAAAGGAGGCTCTACCACTGTGTCCTGCATGAAACCCACGGGCCCATACCCAGAGTATGATAGAGTGGGTTCCCGGGTACAATCCCAGCCCCCTAAACTCCCCCCGCCCGCCTAATGCAGACAGGGCCCGTGCGCTAAGCATAAACAATGCCTTTAACAGATAACCCTAACCCTGAACATAACACCCAACCCTGTTCCTATTTCTCCCCTTAACACGTAAACCTCACCGTGCGCCTAACTTTAACCTCTTATCCTAACGTTAATGCATAACCCATTTCCTGAGAACAACCCCATCCCATAATTATAACCCTATCTGCTAGTCATCACTGTGACACCTAATACCTAACCCTAATTCTAAGCCGCTAACCCTAACCGTAACGCTACGTACAACCCTAACACTGACAGTAACCCTTACTTCTAACCCCAACGCTATGCCTAACAAAAACCCTAACCCTTGACCCTAACCCTTCACCCTAACCCCTAAGCCTTACCCTAACCCTTAACCCTAATCCTAATCCTAACCATTAAACCTAACCCTAGCTCTTAAAGCTAACCCTAAACCATACTCTCACGACTAGACCTAACCCTGACACTAACCTGACACCTAATCCTAACCAGAACCCCTAAAGCTAACCCTGAACCCTATCCCTAACCCTAGCAGTAAATTTTAACCCTAAACCTAAGCCCAACCCGTAACCCTAATCCTATCCTTTTACCCTAAAACTAACCCCTAAACCTAACCCCTATACCTCACCCTAACTCTAACCCCAATCCTAATTTTAACCATACCCCTTCATAAAACACTAACTCCTAACCGCTAACCCTAACACTAACCAAAAACCCTAATCACTAATCCCTAACCCTAACGCTTAACCTTTACCCTAACCATTAACCCTCACCCTAAATCTTAATACTGACCCTAACCTTAACCTTTAACTCTAAGTCTAACCCTTAACCCTACAGTAAGGAAGACCCTTAATGCTAATGGGATCCCTTATCCCTAACCCTAACACTACAGCTAAAAATAACCCTAACCTTTGATCCTTAAACCTAACCCCTAACTCTTACTTTAACCCC
Organism: Eulemur rufifrons; assembly: GCF_041146395.1. Classification (NCBI taxonomy): domain Eukaryota; kingdom Metazoa; phylum Chordata; class Mammalia; order Primates; family Lemuridae; genus Eulemur; species Eulemur rufifrons. The sequence goes on along the minus strand of NW_027182853.1, from coordinate 567,807 downwards.
AAACGCTAACCCTAATCCTAAGCATTAAACCTAACCCTATCTCTTAACCCTAACGCAGCCCTTACCCTAATGCCTAGATCTAACCCTAAATCTAACCTACCGCCTAATCCTAAACTTAAGCCCTAATGCTAACACTAACCCTGAACCCTCAACCTACCCGTAACCCTTAACACTAACCCTATCCGTGAACCTTCACCCTGACCCTAACCATTACCCGCACCCAAGCATTTAACCCTGACCGTAACCCTAATCCTTAATGCTAACCCTAACGCTAAACCCTAACCCTAAGCCCAACACTTAACCCTAATCCTATCCCTTAACCCTAACCCTAACCCTAACCCTAATGCTAACCCCTAACGTAACCCTAACCGTGACCAGTAAACCTAACCCTAACCTCTAACACAAACCATAGCACATAACTCTAACCATAAAACTAACCCTAACCCTAACCCTAACCTCTAACCTTTAACCTTAACACTAAGCGTTAACTCTCATGCTAACCTTTAATCCTAACCCTAATCCTAATCTTCAACCCTAAACCTAACACTTAACCCTAACCCTGTACCAAACCCTAACCCCTCATCTTAACCCTAACCGTAAACCTCAACCCTAAACCAAAGTGTAACCATTAAACCTAAGAGTAACCTTTAACCCTAACCCTAATCCCTAACCCTAAGCCCTCACCCTAACACTAAACTTCATCCTTAACCCTAACCAGAATCCTAACCCTAAATCTAATTCTCAGACTTCTTGCTTTCTTAGAGTTTAGAAAGCCTGCAATCCTCCCATGCCATGCGTGAAAGGAGGCTCTACCACTGTGTCCTGCATGAAACCCACGGGCCCATACCCAGAGTATGATAGAGTGGGTTCCCGGGTACAATCCCAGCCCCCTAAACTCCCCCCGCCCGCCTAATGCAGACAGGGCCCGTGCGCTAAGCATAAACAATACCTTTAACAGATAACCCTAACCCTGAACATAACACCCAACCCTGTTCCTATTTCTCCCCTTAACACGTAAACCTCACCGTGCGCCTAACTTTAACCTCTTATCCTAACGTTAATGCATAACCCATTTCCTGAGAACAACCCCTATCCCATAATTCTAACCCTATGTCCTAGTCATCACTGTGACACCTAATCGCTAACCCTAATTCTAAACCGCTAACCCTAACCGGAACCCTACCTACAACCCTAACACTGACAGTAATCCTTACTTCTAACCCCAACGCTATGCCTAACAAAAACCCTAACCCTTGACCCTAACCCTTCACCCTAACCCCTAACCCTAACCCAAACCCTAACCCTAACACCTAACCCCTCCCCTAACCCTAACCCTAACCCCTAAACCTAACCCCTAACCCTAACCCAACCCTAACCCTAACCCTAACCCCTAACCCTACCCCTACCCCTAACCCTAACCCCTAACCCTAACCCTAACCCCTAACCCTAACCCCAAACCCTAACCCTAACCCTAACCCCAACCCAAACCCTAACCCCTAACCCCAGCCCTAACCCTAATCCTTACCCCTAACCCTAACCCCTAACCCTAACCCAAACCCTAACCCTAACCCCTAACCCCTACCCTAACCCTAACCCTAACCTTAACCCCTAGCCCTAACCCCTAACCCTAACCCTAACCCCTAACCCTAACCTTAACCCCTAACCCTAACCCTAACCCAAACCCTAACCCTAACCCCTAAGCCTAACCCAAATCCCTAACGCTAACCCTAACCCTAAACTCTAACCTTAAGCCTAGCCCTAGCCCTAACCCTAACCCCTAACCCTAACCCCTAACCCTAACCCTAACCCTAGCCCTAGCCCTAACCCTAACCCCTAACCCTAACCCTAACCCCTAACCCTAACCCGTAACCCTAAACCTAACCCCTGACCCTGACCCTGACACTGACTCTAACACTAACCCCTAACCCTAAACCTAACCCCTAACCCTAACCCTAACCCCTGACCCTGACCCTGACCCTGACCCTAACCCCTAACCCTAACCCCTAACCTGAACCCTGACCCTAACCCTAACCCTAACCCCTAACCCTAACCCTAACCCCTAACCCTAACCCTAACCCTAAACCCTAACCCTAACCCTAACCCCTAACCCTAACCACTAACCCTAACCTAACCCTACCCTAACCCTATCCCTAACCCCTAACACTAACCCTAAACCCTAACCCTAACCCCTAACCCTAACCCTAACCCCTAACCCTAACCCTAACCCTACCCCTACCCCTAACCCTAACCCCTAACCCTAACCCTAACCCCTAACCCTAACCCCAACCCTTAACCCTAATCCTAACCCCAACCCAAACCCTAACCCCTAACCCCAACCCTAACGCTAACCCTAACCCCTAACCCTAACCCCTAACCCTAACCCAAACCCTAACCCTAACCCCTAACCCCTACCCTAAACCTAACCCTAACCATTAGGCCTAACCCCTAACACTAACCCTAACCCCTAACCCTAACCCTAACCCCTAAGCCCAACCCTAACCCTAACCCTAACCCCTAACCCTAACCCAAACCCTAACCCAAACCCTAACCCTAACCCCTAACCCTAACCCAAACCCCTAACGCTAACCCTAACCCTAAACTCTAACCCTAAGCCTAGCCCTAGCCCTAACCCTAACCCCTAACCCTAACCCCTAACCCTAACCCTAACCCTACCCTAACCTATCCCTAACCCCTAACCCTAACCCTAAACCCTAACCCTAACCCCTAACCCTAACCCTAACCCCTAACCCTAACCCCTAACCCTAACCCCTAACCCTAACCCTAACCCTACCCTAACCTATCCCTAAGCCCTAACCCTAACCCTAAACCCTAACCCTAACCCCTAACCCTAACCCTAACCCCTAACCCTAACCCCTAACCCTAACCCTAACCCCTAACTCTAACCTCAACACCAACCCCCACCCCAACCCCAACCCTAACCCAACCCTAACCCTAACAATAAGCCTAACCCCTAATCCTAACCCTAACCCCTAACCCTAACCCTAAACTAACCGTAACGCAACTCTAACCCTAACCCTAAACCCTAACCCTAACCCTTACCCTTACCCTAACCCTTACCCTTACCCTAACCCTAACCCTAACCCTAACCCCTAACCCTAACCCCTAATCCCTAACCCTAACCCTAACCCCTAACCCTAACCCCTAACCCCTACCCTAACCCTAACCCCTAACCCTAACCCTAACCCCTAACCCTAACCCCTAACCCTAACCCTAACCCCTGACCCAGACCCTGACCCTGACCCCTGACCCTGACCCTGACCCTAACCATAACCCTAAACCCTAACCCTAGCCCTAGCCCTAACCCCTAACCCTAACCCTAACACCTACCCTAACCCTAACCCTACCCCTACCCCTTACCCTACCCATACTCATAACCCTAACCCTAACCACAACCCAAACCCCAACCCCAACCCAACCCTAACCCTAACCCCTAACCCTACCCTACCCTACCCTACCCGTAACCCTAACCCTAACCCCTAACCCTAACCCTAACCCCTACCCTAACCCTAACCCTACCCCTACCCCTTACCCTACCCATACTCATAACCCTAACCCTAACCACAACCCAAACCCCAACCCCAACCCAACCCTAACCCTAACCCCTAACCCTAAACCTAACCCAACCCTAACCCCTAACCCTAACCCCTAACCCTAACCCCTAAGCCTAACCCTAACCCTTAACCCTAACCCTACCCGTAACCCTAACCCTAACAAAACCCTAACCCTAACCCTAACCCCTAACCCTAACCCTAACACCTAACCCAACCCTAACCCTAACCCTAACACCTAAACCTACCCCTACCCCTAACCCTAACCCCTAACCCTAACCCTAACCCCTAACCCTAAGCCCTAACCCTAACCCTAACCCTACCCTAACCCTAAACCTAACCCCTAACCCTAACCCTAACCCCTAACCCTAACCATAACCCCTAACCCTAACCCTAACCCGTAACCCTAACCCCAACCCCAACCCCAACCCCAACCCTAACACAAACCTAACCCTAACCATATCCCTAACCCCTAACCCTAACCCCTAACCCTAACCCCGAACCCTAACCCCTAACCCCTACCCCTACCCCTAACCCTAACCCCTAACCCTAACCCTACCCCTACCCCTAACACTAACCCTAACCCCTACCCCTACCCCTAACCCCTAATCCTACCCCTAACCCTACCCCTAACCCTAACCCCTAACCCTAACCCCTAACCCTCACCCTAACCCCTAACCCTAACCCCTTACCCTAACCCTAACCCCTAAACCTAACCCTAACCACGACCCCAACCCCAACCCTAACCCTAACCCTAACCCCTAACCATGACCCTGACCCTGACCCTGAGCCTAACCCCTAACACTAACCCTAACCCTAACCCCTAACCCTAACCCTACCCCTACCCCTACCCCTACCATAACCCTAAGCCTAACCCAACGCTAACCCTAACCCTAACCCAACCCTAACCCGAACCCTAATCCGAACCCGAACCCTAACCCTAACCCAAACCCCTAACACTAACCCTAAACCCTAACCATAACCCCTAACCCTAACCCTAACCCCAACACTAACCCTAACCCCCTAACCCTAACCCTAACCCCTAACCCTAACCCCTAACCCTAACCCTAACCCCTGACCCTAACCCTGACCCTGACCCTAACCCCTAACCCTAACCCTAACCCTAACTCTAACCCTGAAACCTAAACCTACCCGTAACCCTTAACACTAACCCTATCCGTGAACCTTAACCCTGACCCTAACCATTACCCGCACCCAAGCATTGAACCCTGACCCTAACCCTAATTCTTAATGCTAACCCTAACACTAAACCCTAACCCTAATCCCAACACTTATCCCTAATCCTATCCCTTAACCCTAACCCTAACCCTAATGCTACCCCCTAAACATAACCCTAACCGTGACCAGTAAACCTAACCCTAACCTCTAACACAAACCATAGCACATAACTCTAACCCTAAAACTAACCCTAACCCTAACCCTAACCCTAAACCCTATCTCTTAACCTTAACCCTAAGCGTTAACTCTCACGCTAACCTTTAATCCTAACCCTAATCCTAATCTTCAACCCTAAACCTAACACTTAACCCTAACCCTGTACCAAAACCTAACCCCTCATCTTAACCCTAACTGTAAACCTCAACCCGAAACCAAAGTGTAACCGTTAAACCTAAGAGTAACCTTTAACCCTAACCCTAATCCCTAACCCTAAGCCCTCACCCTAACACTAAACTTCATCCTTAACCCTAACCAGAATCCTAACCCTAAATCTAATTCTCAGACTTCTTGCTTTCTTAGAGTTTAGAAAGCCTGCAATCCTCCCATGCCATGCGTGAAAGGAGGCTCTACCACTGCGTCCTGCATGAAACCCACGGGCCCATACCCAGAGTATGATAGAGTGGGTTCCCGGGTACAATCCCAGCCCCCTAAACCCCCCCGCCCACCTAATGCAGACAGGGCCCGTGCGCTAAGCATAAACAAAACCTTTAACAGATAACCCTAACCCTGAACGTAACACCCAACTGTGTTCCTATTTCTCCCTTTAACACGTAAACCTCACCGTGCGCCTAACTTTATCCTCTTATCCTAACGTTAATGCATAACCCATTTCCTGAGAACAACCCCTATCCCATAATTCTAACCCTATGTCCTAGTCATCACTGTGACACCTAATCCCTAACCCTAATTCTAAACCGCTAACCCTAACCGTAACCCTACCTACAACCCTAACACTGACAGTAACCCTTACTTCTAACCCCAACGCTATGCCTAACAAAAACCCTAACCCTTCACCCTAACCCTTCACCCTAACCCCTAAGCCTTACCCTAACCCTTAACCCTAATCCTAATCCTAACCATTAAACCTAACCCTAGCTCTTAAAGCTAACCCTAAACCTTACCCTCACGACTAGACCTAACCCTGACACTAACCTAACACCTAAAGCTAACCAGAACCCCTAAAGCTAACCTTGAACCCTATCCCTAACCCTAGCAGTAAACTTTAACCCTAAACCTAAGCCCAACCCGAATCACTAATCCTATCCTTTTACCCTAAAACTAACCCCTAAACCTAACCCCTATACCTCACCCTAACTCTAACCCCAATCCTAATTCTAACCATACCCCTTCATAAAACACTAACTCCTAACCGCTAACCCTAACACTAACCAAAAACCCTAATCACTAATCCCTAACCCTAACGCTTAACCTTTACCCTAACCGTTAACCCTCACCCTAAATCTTAACACTGACCCTAACCTTAACCTTTACCTCTAAGCCTAACCCTTAACCCTACAGTAAGGAAGACCCTTAATGCTAATGGGATCCCTTATCCCTAACCCTAACACTACAGCTAAAAATAACCCTAACCTTTGATCCTTAAACCTAACCCCTAACTCTTACTTTAACCCCAAACCCTAACCCTAATCCTAAGCATTAAACCTAACCCTATCTCTTAACCCTAACGCAGCCCTTACCCTAACGCCTAGATCTAACCCTAAATCTAACCTACCGCCTAATCCTAACCTTAAGCCTAATGCTAACACTAACCCTGAACCCTAAACCTACCCGTAACCCTTAACACTAACCCTATCCGTGAACCTTAACCCTGACCCTAACCATTACCCGCACTCAAGCATTTAACCCTGACCCTAACCCTAATCCTTAATGCTATCCCTAACACTAAACCCTAACCCTAAGCCCAACACTTAAACCTAATCCTATCCCATAACCCTAACACTAACCCTAATGCTACCCCCTAAACGTAACCCTAACCGTGACCAGTAAACCTAACCCTAACCTCTAACACAAACCATAGCACATAACTCTAACCCTAAAACTAACCCTAACCCTAACCCTAAACCCTAACTCTTAACCTTAACACTAAGCGTTAACTCTCATGCTAACCTTTAATCCTAAACCTAATCCTAATCTTCAACCCTAAACCTAACACTTAACCCTAACCCTGTACCAAACCCTAACCCCTCATCTTAACCCTAACCGTAAACCTCAACCCTAAACCAAAGTGTAACCGTTAAACCTAAGAGTAACCTTTAACCCTAACCCTAATCCCTAACCCTAAGCCCTCACCCTAACACTAAACTTCATCCTTAACCCTAACCAGAATCCTAACCCTAAATCTAATTCTCAGACTTCTTGCTTTCTTAGAGTTTAGAAAGCCTGCAATCCTCCCATGCCATGCGTGAAAGGAGGCTCTACCACTGTGTCCTGCATGAAACCCACGGGCCCATACCCAGAGTATGATAGAGTGGGTTCCCGGGTACAATCCCAGCCCCCTAAACTCCCCCCGCCCGCCTAATGCAGACAGGGCCCGTGCGCTAAGCATAAACAATACCTTTAACAGATAACCCTAACCCTGAACATAACACCCAACCCTGTTCCTATTTCTCCCCTTAACACGTAAACCTCACCGTGCGCCTAACTTTAACCTCTTATCCTAACGTTAATGCATAACCCATTTCCTGAGAACAACCCCTATCCCATAATTCTGACCGTATGTCCTAGTCATCACCGTGACACCTAATCCCTAACCCTAATTCTAAACCGCTAACCCTAACCGTAACCCTACCTACAACCCTAACACTGACAGTAACCCTTACTTCTAACCCCAACGCTATGCCTAACAAAAACGCTAACCCTCGACCCTAACCATTCACCCTAACCCAGAAGCCTTACCCTAACCCTTAACCCTAATCCTAATCCTAACCATTAAACCTAACCCTAGCTCTTAAAGCTAACCCTAAACCTTACCCTCACGACTAGACCTAACCCTGACACTAACCTGACACCTAATCCTAACCAGAACCCCTAAAGCTAACCCTGAACCCTATCCCTAACCATAGCAGTAAATTTTAACCCTAAACCTAAGCCCAACCCGTAACCCTAATCCTATCCTTTTACCCTAAAACTAACCCCTAAACCTAACCCCTATACCTCACCCTAACTCTAACCCCAATCCTAATTCTAACCATACCCCTTCATAAAACACTAACTCCTAACCGCTAACCCTAACACTAACCAAAATCCCTAATCACTAATCCCTAACCCTAACGCTTAACCTTTACCCTAACCGTTAACCCTCACCCTAAATCTTAACACTGACCCTAACCTTAACCTTTAACTCTAAGTCTAACCCTTAACCCTAGAGTAAGGAAGACCCTTAATGCTAATGGGATCCCTTATCCCTAACCCTAACACTACAGCTAAAAATAACCCTAACCTTGGATCCTTAAACCTAACCCCTAACTCTTCCTTTAACCCCAAACGCTAACCCTAATCCTAAGCATTAAACCTAACCCTATCTCTTAACCCTAACGCAGCCCTTACCCTAACGCCTAGATCTAACCCTAAATCTAACCTACCGCCTAATCCTAACCTTAAGCCCTAATGCTAACACTAACCCTGAACCCTAAACTTACCCGTAACCCTTAACACTAACCCTATCCGTGAACCTTAACCCTGACCCTAACCATTACCCGCACTCAAGCATTTAACCCTGACCCTAACCCTAATCCTTAATGCTAACCCTAACACTAAACCCTAACCCTAAGCCCAACACTTATCCCTAATCCTATCCCTTAACCCTAACCCTAACCCTAATGCTACCCGCTAAACGTAACCCTAACCGTGACCAGTAGACCTAACCCTAACCTCTAACACAAAACATAGCACATAACTCTAACCCTAAAACTAACCCTAACCCTAAAAATAACCCTAAACCCTAACTCTTAACCTTAACCCTAAGCGTTAACTCTCACACTAACCTTTAATCCTAACCCTAATCCTAATCTTCAACCCTAAACCTAACACTTAACCCTAACCCTGTACCAAACCCTAACCCCTCATCTTAACCCTAACCGTAAACCTCAACCCTAAACCAAAGTGTAACCGTTAAACCTAAGAGTAACCTTTAACCCTAACCCTAAGCCCTAACCCTAAGCCCTCACCCTAACACTAAACTTCATCCTTATCCCTAACCAGAATCCTAACCCTAAATCTAATTCTCAGACTTCTTGCTTTCTTAGAGTTTAGAAAGCCTGCAATCCTCCCATGCCATGCGTGAAAGGAGGCTCTACCACTGTGTCCTGCATGAAACCCAGGGGCTCATACCCAGAGTATGATAGAGTGGGTTCCCGGGTACAATCCCAGCCCCCTAAACTCCCCCCGCCCGCCTAATGCAGACAGGGCCCGTGCGCTAAGCATAAACAATACCTTTAACAGATAACCCTAACCCTGAACCTAACACCCAACCCTGTTCCTATTTCTCCCCTTAACACGTAAACCTCACCGTGCGCCTAACTTTAACCTCTTATCCTAACGTTAATGCATAACCCATTTCCTGAGAACAACCCCTATCCCATAATTCTAACCCTATCTCCTAGTCATCACTGTGACACCTAATCCCTAACCCTAATTCTAAACCGCTAACGCTAACCGTAACCCTACCTACAACCCTAACACTGACAGTAACCCTTACTTCTAACCCCAACGCTATGCCTAACAAAAACCCTAACCCTTGACCCTAACCCTTCACCCTAACCCCTAAGCCTTACCCTAACCCTTAACCCTAATCCTAATCCTAACCATTAAACCTAACCCTAGCTCTTAAAGCTAACCCTAAACCTTACCCTCATGACTAGACCTAACACTGACACTAACCTAACACCTAACCCTAACCAGAACCCCTAAAGCTAACCCTGAACCCTAACCCTAACCCCAGCAGTAAACTTTAACCCTAAACCTAAGCCCAACCCGTAACCCTAATCCTATCCTTTTACCCTAAAACTAACCCCTAAACCTAACCCCTATACCTCACCCTAACTCTAACCCCAATCCTAATTCTAACCATACCCCTTCATAAAACACTAACTCCTAACCGCTAACCCTAGAACTAACCAAAAACCCTAATCACTAATCCCTAACCCTAACGCTTAACCTTTACCCTAACCGTTAACCCTCACCCTAAATCTTAACACTGACCCTAACCTTAACCTTTAACTCTAAGCCTAACCCTTAACCCTACAGGAAGGAAGACCCTTAATGCTAATGGGATCCCTTATCCCTAACCCTAACACTACAGCTAAAAATAACCCTAACCTTTGATCCTTAAACCTAACCCCTAACACTTACTTTAACCCCAAACCCTAACCCTAATGCTAAGCATTAAACTTAACCTTATCTCTTAATCCTAACGCTAGCCCTTACCCTAACGCCTAGATCTAACCCTAAATCTAACCTACCGCCTAATCTTAACCTTAAGCCCTAATTCTAACTCTAACCCTGAACCTTAAACCTACCCGTAACACTTAACACTAACCCTATCCGTGAACCTTAACCCTGACCCTAACCATGACCCGCACCCAAGCATTTAAACCTGACCGTAACCCTAATCCTTAATGCTAACCTTAACACTAAACCCTAACCCTAAGCCGAACACTTAACCCTAATCCTATCCCTTAACCCTAACCCTAACCCTAACCCTAATGCTACCCGCTAAACGTAACCCTAACCGTGACCAGTAAACCTAACCCTAACCTCTAACACAAACCATAGCACATAACTCTAACCCTAAAACTAACCCTAAACCTAACCCTAAACCCTAACGCTTAACCTTAACCCTAAGCGTTAACTCTCACGCTAACCTTTAATCCTAACCCTAATCCTAATCTTCAACCCTAAACCTAACACTTAACCCTAACCCTGTACCAAACCCTAACCCCTCATCTTAACCCTAACCGTAAACCTCAACCCTAAACCAAAGTGTAACCGTTAAACCTAAGAGTAACCTTTAACCCTAACCCTAAGCCCTAACCCTAAGCCCTCACCCTAACACTAAACTTCATCCTTAACCCTAACCATAATCCTACCCCTAAATCTAATTCTCAGACTTCTTGCTTTCTTAGAGTTTAGAAAGCCTGCAATCCTCCCATGCCATGCGTGAAAGGAGGCTCTACCACTGTGTCCTGCATGAAACCCAGGGGCTCATACCCAGAGTATGATAGAGTGGGTTCCCGGGTACAATCCCAGCCCCGTAAACTCCCCCCGCCCGCCTAATGCAGACAGGGCCCGTGCGCTAAGCATAAACAATACCTTTAACAGATAATCCTAACCCTGAACATAACACCCAACCCTGTTCCTATTTCTCCCCTTAACACGTAAACCTCACCGTGCGCCTAACTTTAACCTCTTATCCTAACGTTAATGCATAACCCATTTCCTGAGAACAACCCCATCCCATAATTCTAACCCTATCTGCTAGTCATCACTGTGACACCTAATCCCTAACCCTAATTCTAAACCGCTAACACTAACCGTAACCCTACGTACAACCCTAACACTGACAGTAACCCTTACTTCTAACCCCAACGCTATGCCTAACAAAAACCCTAACCCTTGACCCTAACCCTTCACCCTAACCCCTAAGCCTTACCCTAACCCTTAACCCTAATCCTAATCCTAACCATTAAACCTAACCCTAGCTCTTAAAGCTAACCCTAAACCATACTCTCAGGACTAGACCTAACCCTGACACTAACCTGACACCTAATCCTAACCAGAACCCCTAAAGCTAACCCTGAACCCTATCCCTAACCCTAGCAGTAAATTTTAACCCTAAACCTAAGCCCAACCCGTAACCCTAATCCTATCCTTTTACCCTAAAACTAACCCCTAAACCTAACCCCTATACCTCACCCTAACTCTAACCCCAATCCTAATTTTAACCATACCCCTTCATAAAACACTAACTCCTAACCGCTAACCCTAACACTAACCAAAAACCCTAATCACTAATCCCTAACCCTAACGCTTAACCTTTACCCTAACCGTTAACCCTCACCCGAAATCTTAACACTGACCCTAACCTTAACCTTTAACTCTAAGCCTACCCCTTAACCCTACAGTAAGGAAGACCCTTAATGCTAATGGGATCCCTTATCCCTAACACTAACACTACAGCTAAAAATAACCCTAACCTTGGATTCTTAAACCTAACCCCTAACACTTAATTTAACCCCAAACCCTAACCCTAATCCTAAGCATTAAACCTAAACCTATCTCTTAACCCTAACGCTAGCCCTTACCCTAACGCCTAGATCTAACCCTAAATCTAACCTACCGCCTAATCCTAACCTTAAGCCCTAATCCTAACACTAACCCTGAACCCGAAACCTAGCCGTAACCCTTAACACTAACCCTATCCGTGAACCTAAACCCTGACCCTAACCATTACCCGCACCCAAGCATTTAACCCTGACCCTAACCCTAATCCTTAATGCTAACCTTAACACTAAACCCTAACCCTAAGCCCAACACTTAACCCTAATCCTATCCCTTAACCCTATCCCTAACCCTAATGCTAACCCCTAAAGGTAACCCTAACCGTGACAAGTAAACCTAACCCTAACCCCTAACACAAACCATAGCACATAACTCTATCCCTAAAACTAACCCTAACCCTAACCCTAACCCTAACCCTAAACCCTAACTCTTAACCTTAACCCTAAGCGTTAACTCACACGCTAACCTTTAATCCTAACCCTAATCCTAATCTTCAACCCTAAACCTAACACTTAACCCTAACCCTGCTCCAAACCCTAACCCCTCATCTTAACCCTAACCGTAAACCTCAACCCTAAGCCAAAGTGTTACCGTTAAACCTAAGAGTAACCTTTAACCCTAACCCTAATCCCTAACCCTAAGCCCTCACCCTAACACTAAACTTCATCCTTAACCCTAACCAGAATCCTAACCCTAAATCTAATTCTCAGACTTCTTGCTTTCTTAGAGTTTAGAAAGCCTGCCATCCTCCCATGCCATGCGTGAAAGGAGGCTCTACCACTGTGTCCTGCATGAAACCCACGGGCCCATACCCAGAGTATGATAGAGTGGGTTCCCGGGTACAATCCCAGCCCCCTAAACTCCCCCCGCCCGCCTAATGCAGACAGGGCCCGTGCGCTAAGCATAAACAATACCTTTAACAGATAACCCTAACCCTGAACATAACACCCAACCCTGTTCCTATTTCTCCCCTTAACACGTAAACCTCACCGTGCGCCTAACTTTAACCTCTTATCCTAACGTTAATGCATAACCCATTTCCTGAGAACAACCCCTATCCCATAATTCTAACCCTATCTCCTAGTCATCACTGTGACACCTAATCCCTAACCCTAATTCTAAACCGCTAACCCTAACCGTAACCCTACGTACAACCCTAACACTGACAGTAACCCTTACTTCTAACCCCAACGCTATGCCTAACAAAAACCCTAACCCTTGACCCTAACCCTTCACCCTAACCCCTAAGCCTTACCCTAACCCTTAACCCTAATCCTAATCCTAACCATTAAACCTAACCCTAGCTCTTAAAGCTAACCCTAAACCTTACCCTCACGACTAGACCTAACCCTGACACTAACCTAACACCTAACCCTAACCAGAACCCCTAAAGCTAACCCTGAACCCAATCCCTAACCCCAGCAGTAAACTTTAACCCTAAACCTAAGCCCAACCCGTAACCCTAATCCTATCCTTTTACCCTAAAACTAAGCCCTAAACCTAACCCCTATACCTCACCCTAACTCTAACCCCAATCCTAATTCTAACCATACCCCTTCATAAAACACTAACTCCTAACCGCTAACCCTAAGACTAACCAAAATCCCTAATCACTAATCCCTAACCCTAACGCTTAACCTTTACCCTGACCGTTAACCCTCACCCTAAATCTTCACACTGACCCTAACCTTAACCTTTAACTCTAAGCCTAACCCTTAACCCTACAGGAAGGAAGACCCTTAATGCTAATGGGATCCATTATCCCTAACCCTAACACTACAGCTAAAAATAACCCTAACCTTGGATCCTTAAACCTAACCCCTAACACTTACTTTAACCCCAAACCCTAACCCTAATCCTAAGCATTAAACCTAACCCTATCTCTTAATCCTAACGCTAGCCCTTACCCTAACGCCTAGATCTAACCCTAAATCTAACCTACCGCCTAATCTTAACCTTAAGCCCTAATGCTAACTCTAACCCTGAACCCTAAACCTACCCATAACCCTTAACACTAACCCTATCCGTGAACCTAAACCCTGACCCTGACCATTACCCGCACCCAAGCATTTAACCCTGACCCTAACCCTAATCCTTAATGCTAACGTTAACACTAAACCCTAACCCTAAGCCCAACACTTATCCCTAATCCTATCCCTTAACCCTAACCCTAATCCTAATTCTACCCCCTAAACATAACCCTAACCGTGACCAGTAAACCTAACCCTAACCTCTAACACAAACCATAGCACATAACTCTAACCCTAAAACTAACCCTAACCCTAGCTCTTAAAGCTAACCCTAAACCTTACCCTCACGACTAGACCTAACCCTCACACTAACCTAACACCTAACACTAACCAGAACCCCTAAAGCTAACCCTGAACCCTATCCCTAACCCCAGCAGTAAACTTTAACCCTAAACCTAAGCCCAACCCGTAACCCTAATCCTATCCTTTTACCCTAAAAGTAACCCCTAAACCTAACCCCTATACCTCACCCTAACTCTAACCCCAATCCTAATTCTAACCATACCCCTTCATAAAACACTAACTCCTAACCGCTAACCCTAACACTAACCAAAAACCCTAATCACTAATCCCTAACCCTAACACTTAACCTTTACCCTGACAGTTAACCCTCACCCTAAATCTTAACACTGACCCTAACCTTAACCTTTAACTCTAAACCTAACACTTAACCCTACAGTAAGGAAGACCCTTAATGCTAATGGGATCCCTTATCCCTAACCCTAACACTACAGCTAAAAATAAGCCTAATCTTTTACCCTTAAACCTAACCCCTAACAATTACTTTAACCCCAAACCCTAACCCTAATCCTAAGCATTAAACCTAACCCTATCTCTTAACCCTAACGCTAGCCCTTACCCTAACGCCTAGATCTAACCCTAAATCTAACCTACCGCCTAATCCTAACCTTAAGCCCTAATGCTAACACTAACCCTGAACCCTAAACCTACCCGTAACCCTTAACACTAACCCTATCCGTGAACCTAAACCCTGACCCTAACCATTACCCGCACCCAAGCATTTAACCCTGACCCTAACCCTAATCCTTAATGCTAACCTAACACTAAACCCTAACCTTAAGCCCAACACTTAACCCTAATCCTATCCCTTAACCCTAACCCTAACCCTATCCCTAATGCTAACCCCTAAACATAAGCCTAACCGTGACCAGTAAACCTAACCCTAACCTCTAACACAAACCATAGCACATAACTCTAACCCTAAAACTAACCCTAACCCTAACCCTAACCCTAAACCCTAACTCTTAACCTTAACACTAAGCGTTAACTCTCACGCTAACCTTTAATCCTAACCCGAATCCTAATCTTCAACCCTAAACCTAACACTTAACCCTAACCCTGTACCAAACCCTAACCCCTCATCTTAACCCTAACCGTAAACCTCAACCCTAAACCAAAGTGTAACCGTTAAAACTAAGAGTAACCTTTAACCCTAACCCTAATCCCTAACCCTAAGCCCTCACCCTAACACTAAACTTCATCCTTAACCCTAACCAAAATCCTAACCCTAAATCTAATTCTCAGACTTCTTGCTTTCTTAGAGTTTAGAAACCCTGCAATCCTCCCATGCCATGCGTGAAAGGAGGCTCTACCACTGTGTCCTGCATGAAACCCACGGGCCCATACCCAGAGTATGATAGAGTGAGTTCCCGGGTACAATTCCAGCCCCCTAAATTCCCCCCGCCCGCCTAATGCAGACAGGGCCTGTGCGCTAAGCATAAACAATACCTTTAACAGATAACCCTAACCCTGAACATAACACCCAACCCTGTCCCTATTTCTCCCCTTAACACATAAACCTCACCGTGCGCCTAACTTTAAACGCTTTTCCTAACGTTAATGCATAACCCATTTCCTGAGAACAACCCCTATCCCATAATTCTAACCCTATCTCCTAGTCATCACTGTGACACCTAATCCCTAACCCTAATTCTAATCCGCTAAAACTAACCGTAACCCTACCGACAACCCTAACACTGACAGTAACCCTTACTTCTAACCCCAACGCTATGCCTAACAAAAACCCTAACCCTTCACCATAACCCCTAAGCCTTACCCTAACCCTTAACCCTAATCCTAATCCTAACCATTAAACCTAACCCTAGCTCTTAAAGCTAACCCTAAACCTTACCCTCACGACTAGACCTAACCCTGACACTAAGCTAACACCTAACCCTAACCAGAACCCCTAAAGCTAACCTTGAACCCTATCCCTAACCCTAGCAGTAAACTTTAACCCTAAACATAAGCCCAAACCGTAACCCTAATCCTATCCTTTTACCCTAAAACTAACCCCTAAACCTAACCCCTATACCTCACCCTAACTCTAACCCCAATCCTAATTCTAACCATACCCCTTCATAAAACACTAACTCCTAACCGCTAACCCTAACACTAACCAAAAACCCTAATCACTAATCCCTAACCCTAACGCTTAACCTTTAAACTAACTATTAACCCTCACCCTAAATCTTAACACTGACCCTAACCTTAACCTTTAACTCTAAGCCTAACCCTTAACCCTACAGGAAGGAAGAGCCTTAATGCTAATGGGATCCCTTATCCCTAACCCTAAAACTACAGCTAAAAATAACCCTAACCTTTGATCCTGAAACCTAAGCCCTAACACTTACTTTAACCCCGAACCCTAACCCTAATCCTAAGCATTAAACCTAACACTATCTCTTAACCCTAACGCTAGCCCTTACCCTAACGCGTAGATCTAACCCTAAATCTAACCTACCGCCTAATCCTAACCTTAAGCCCTAATGCTAACTCTAACCCAGAACCCTAAACCTACCCGTAACCCTTAACACTAACCCTATCCTTGAACCTTAATCCTGACCCTAACCATTACCCGCACCAAAGCATTTAACCCTGACCCTAACCCTAATCCTTAATGATAACCCTAACACAAAACCCTAACCCTAAGCCCAACACTTAACCCTAACCCTAACCCTTATCCCTAACCCTAACACTACAGCTAAAAATAACCCTAACCTTTGATCCTGAAACCTAACCCATAACACTTACTTTAACCCCAAACCCTAACCCTAATAATAAGCATTAAACCTAACCCTATCTCTTAACCCTAACGCTAGCCCTTAACCTAACGCCTAGATCTAACCCTAAATCTAACCTAACGCCTAATCCTAACCTTAAGCCCTAATGCTAACTCTAACCCTGAACCATAAACCTTCCCATAACCCTTAACACTAACCCTATCCGTGAGCCTAAACCTGACCCTAACCATTACCCGCACCCAAGCATTTAACCCGGACCCTAACCCTAATCCTTAATGCTAACCCTAAGACTAAACCCCAACCCTAAGCCCAAAACTTAACCCTAATCCTATCCCTTAACTCTAACCCTAACCCTAATGCTAACCCCTAAACGTAACCCTATCCGTGCCCAGTAAACCTACCCTAACCTCTAACACAAATCATAGCACATAACTCTAACCCTAAAACTAATCCTAACCCTAACCCTAACCATAAACCCTAACACTTAACCTTAACCCTAAGCGTTAACTGTCACGCTAACCTTTAGTCCTAACCCTAATCCTAATCTTCAACCCTAAACCTAACACTTAACCCTAACCCTGTACCAAACCCTAACCCCTCATCTTAACCCTAACCGTAAACCTCAA